>NW_017731938.1:634366-647605 GCF_001890085.2 Hipposideros armiger
ATATATATATATATATATATATATATATATATATATATATATATACAGCTGTATATATTTCAAAATAAGTGAAATTCATATAACATAAAATTAAACATTTTAAAGTGTACAATCCATTGAAATTTAGTATATTCACAATGTTGTGAAACCACCACCTCTATCAAGTTTCAAATATTTTTATCACCACAAAAGAAAACCCCATCCCCATTAAGTAGTCACTCCTTATTCTCCCCTTCCCCCAGGCACTGACAACTACCCATCTGTTTTCTGTCTCTATGAATTTACCTGTTCTGGGTATTGCCTATAAATGGAATTATAGAAAACCTTTTGTGTCTTGCTCCTTAAACTTAACATAATGTTTATGAGGTTCATCCATGGTGTGGCAGGTATCAGTACTTCATTTTTATGGCTGATTAATATTACATTTTGTGTATATACTACAATTCATTGGTCCATTGATGAACAATTGAATTTTTCCTACCTTTTGGCTATTGTAAATAGTGCTGCTATGAACATTCATATACAAGTATTTCTTTGAAAATCTGTTTTCAATTTTGGGAAAATATATAGGCAGGAGTGAAAATTCTGGATAACATGATAATTTAATGTTTAACTAATTGAGGAAACTCCAAGGTGTCTTGTACAATGACTGTTCCATTTTGCATTCCCACCAGCAATGTATGAGGGTACCAATTTCTCTACATCCTTGACATTTGTTTATCGTGTCCCGTACGGCATGAGCAGTGGGAAAACGAGAGGGGGTGGCAAAGGGTTAAGAAAGAAAAGAAACAGCAGTCAGGAGTTAAATGAACGTGGGTCCAAGGGTCTCCAGCCTCGTGGACTAAGAGCCCCGAATTGGGCCGACACACCGCTTTTATTTCTCCACCTACCTGGAAGTAGCATTGTTCTCTCCACAGTCTGTGCATCTCATTCCTGAGAATTTTCTCAAGCCAGATTACCCATGCCTGCAAGCTGCTATTACCTAGAGTCCTCCCACAGCGATAAAACAGATGCTCTGCCTTCACACACCCTATATGCATAGGACCTCAGGAAGATAAGATTATTGTGCTGAGGACAGATACTATCACACCATTAGGTCACTTCCCAAGCAGGTTGAGGGACAGAATGTAGCTACAGAGGTAGAAAAGCTCCAGTCTCTTTGGGGGGCAAGTGAGGGCTCATGCCCGCCTCCATCAGCCCCGAGATTTCTCCTAATGGCCTCCAACCGACCATGCTTGTCTTAGGTTGTTCCTCCCATGAGGAATCTTACCCATCATTGACTAACCGGCCATTCTTTGGAGTCAAACAGGGAGATGTAGGATGTATGAGCAGTGTCCTCAAAAGGGTCAGTTTAGGGTTAAGCGCGGGGGACAATGGCTGGACAGCTGCGTGGCAACGTTTGTTATTTGTTATTTTTATTATAGCCATCCTAGTGTGTGGGATATGGTATCTCATTGTAGTTTCTTGACTTATTTATGGTTACATGACTGTGCTCAGTTTGTGACAATTTATCAAGCTGCCAATTAAGATGTACAAACTTATTTTCTGCATGCATTTTATTCCAAAAAAGTTTCTGTAATTTTAATATAAATACTTGTTGAAGGGTAAATGTGTATATATTATTAAAAGAATATTAATTCAATTGGCTCCCTTACTAAAATGAATACTAACTTTCTTTTTGCTCAAGCTGATCAGCTTGAATGGCTATAGAAATTATTCCTCCCTCCTGCAGGGCACACTTGGCCCTTACCTTCCTATTTCTATTTTATTTTTATACTTGCCATTGTATGCTTAGTGACACCTGAAATTCTTCACTTTTCCATTTGCTACTATTCTCATATGCTTTCCATCTGAAACATACTGTGAAAGTCTATCCAATTATCTACCCCACTGTAGAGGGTTTATCATGCATTCACTCCAGAATGCTCACTCTCAAAATGTAAAAATGTGAGGGCTGTTGGGAAAATTACCACGGGCCTCTCAAGAACTTTAGCCCTGGTTTGAAAGTTTTTAAAATGTGATTTTAAATGCTTAATTTATGTGGTCATATAACACAAATGAGACTGTAATTCAAATACAGACTAGACATTAATCGGCCATTCAAAACAAGGTCAGACTATGCTTTTTTAACAGTAACAAAAATTATTAGTATGTGATTATTCACAGCTCCTTCTTTTTCTTACCTCTATGACTCACCAGCTAAGCATTTCCCTTCGTCTTGGCTCTTATACAGATTATAAGGTTTACTGGAATCATATTAAAGTAATCTTTGGTTTTGGGGAGGGTGAACAGGAGATTCTAAAAGGGAAAACATAATATTCAGTTACCTGAGTAAAAGAAAGATAGAAAAAAGTGAAGGGAAAGGGGAAGAAAGGAAAGAATGTTTATATGGGCAGGAGCTTAGGGGAGAGTTAATAGGAGGAGTTTCGTTTAGAGAGAGTAGCTGAAGGGGTCAGCAATATAGAAAGCTAGAAGAATAAGAGAGACAATTTCCATAGAGTATTATTATTGATTATAAGTTGGATTGGTTTTAATACCTTTTAAGACATGTCAATGACAAATGAAATGTATTTTACATTCTTTTGGTTGCTATGTGTATTATGATAAATGTAACATCCAACAGAAAGTGGATTGTGAAACACTCCAGCTTATTTTCATGCTGGGTTTATATTTATTTTTATTTTTTAGGTTATTAATGGAATGAAAATTCAATGTTAAAAAAATTCTGGTATCTAGCCTGAAAATATGTTTGCTAACCCCTGTTTGAGAAATACAGGACTTTTAAAAAGTTAGCAGCCAGGGCTCAAAGCTCCATTTGGCCTTCTCTGTGAAACACAAAAATTATTGAAGAAGGACAGTCACAGTTTCCCATAAAATGTGAATGTATTAATTTCAATTTTTTGCTATGCAACAAGGACTCTCCTATATCTATAGAAAGTCGAAGTGAAAAATAGAAGAGGTAAGAAAGGAGCCTTCCTTAGCAAAGCAGTACTCTCAAGGACATAGTAGCTTTGGATTAGAAACCTGAGTGGAAGTATGGTTGTAGAGAAGACCTTCAGAAATAAGATCACTTTATATGTCTCTCTCACTTAATACTATACATTTTTCTTTATTGTGTTTATTTTGTGTCCTATTATAAATATAAAAAGCTACAAAACAAAAATACTTTCAAATCACAAATGAGTTCTCTTTGTGGTTTGTCTTTTTCCCTATAGGCGCCTCAATTCTGTCTTTTTTTGTTTGTGTGCCTATATGTGTAAACGATATTTCAGTTAAAATAAGCAAACAACAAATAAACAAGCAAAGAAACAAAATGAACTAAGTAGAAAAAGCCCCTGCTGTAAATTGACAAACATCTATTTCTCAATATGGAATTATTTCTCATTAACTTCCCTGACCTTCAAATTCAGTTAATAGAAATGGCCATTCATGTTTACCTCAAAAGGGGAAAAAGAATGAAGATAGTGCTTGCCAATTAAAGTATTTGTTGAATCCAACTTATCTCAAATAGCTACTTATGATGGCTATATTTTTTTCCTGTGTCACCCAACCTGTCCTTATAAATGTTATTTTAAATTATTTTTCCAATTTGTAAAAGTGCATTTGTTGCCAAGACTTCTGGACATATGACTAGTTTTAATCCATTGAAAACACAATGTCTAGTAGCAAAGCATATTAGTCATAGTATTTAATTAACTATCCTTAAATCACAAGCATGCTGTGTACCCAGCATCAATAGACAAGCCCTTTCCTCTTGTCATCGAAGTTCGCATCTTATCCAAAAGACACAATATCTTAGAGCTACACAATGAATGAAGGTCATTCACTTTCTTTGTTTACTCTTTTTGGCATACATTTATTGAGCACTCTCTTTGTACTCCACTTGGCAATGAAAGGAATACATCAAATTTTAGGTCACCGAATTTTATCCTCTACAGAAAAGTTTGTGAACATGAAAAGTTTAACACTAAAAGTTATATAACGAAAATGAGGTTGTCAAATGACAATATATTTTTTTTCTTGCAACTGTCAAATACATGGATTCTGGCAGAGTTTAAGAGGCTTGTGAAGAAGAATGGTCAAGGGACCCCTCAAATTGAAGGTAGAGCTTGTACTGGAAACTTGTAAAAGGTGCAAGAACTCAACCCTGAGATGAGAAGAGAAAACATTCCAAGAGAGGGTCCAGGACAAAAGCACCATGGCAGGGAAAACACAGCCTTCCCGGAGGCTGTTTACATGCCTCACTGCAATGATTCTGGAGGGTGAGTGAGAACATAGATAGAGGAGCCGTATTAAAGGGTTCAAAATGGCAATGCAAGGGTTTCACTGCAGGAGGTTTAATTTTAAAAGTGATGAAAGAGGGCCGGCCAAATGGTGCAATGGTTAAGAACTGGCTTGGGACACCAGAGGACCTCGGTTCCCACATATGAGGGCCAGTGACACTGCCCTCTACAGCTAAGATGCTGAACAACAGCTCGACCTGTAGCTGGGCTGCTGTGAGTCGCCGGGCGATGGCGTGGGCTGCAGCCCCTGTGGCAGTGGGTTGCCATGGGCTACCGTATATAGCCAGCAGCCAGCATGAGCGGCCAGCAGCCGCAGTGAGCGGCTGTTCAGAAGCTGGTGACTGATGTGCCTTGCCCAGGAAGAGCGCAATGATGGTGCCAACTTGGGCCGGTGAGGCGACGTCCTCCACAACTAGACTGAAGAACAAAATGACAGCAACTTGTCTGTTCCCTTTCCTCCAATTCCCCAGCACTGTTCCCATCCCCCCAACTCCCCATTAAAAAAAAAAAATCTTAAAAAAAAAAGTGATGAAAGAACCTGACTTCTAACATTCTACATAGTTTTCCTACTCCTTAATTAACTGAATTAACAAAGAGTAATAATTCTAGATTATTCAAAATGGCAAAATATTGAACTCCATTTGGAATGTGCTTTTGTATTGAAATTCAAATAAAATTGTGTTTGACATGATATTGTACAACTTAGATTATGAAAGGGTTATGGGGCTATCACTTGGTTCATCTCCACCCAAAAGATGAACAATACCACCTGGAGGTGTGTGTTGAAAAACCTTAATAGAGCTTTTCTTTTTCTTAAAATTTCTGTGATAGACCTATTTCTGAGGTTCCATAATTCCATATCACCCATACAAAACCACATTGAGCATTTCAGTCTTTTCTTTCTGTCCCTGTGTATAAATATTACTAAAAATGGAATCATACTGCATATGACAATGCTTACTTTTACATTTTCTTTTTTTTTTGGATTTTATCATATTGTGGATATTTTCATAGCATTATACATTCTTTAAAAACAAGATTTTTTACTGAGTATATAAATTACTCCATCAGATGGTTAATCATTCATATATTAATGACCAAGAAAGTTGTTACATTTCATAATAAATGCAAATAATTTGTCAAGCTTCTTTCTTGTGTGCTTTTCTAATTACTTCTTTAAAATAAGCACTTAGGATTTGATTTGTTGGACTAATGTTTATGAACATTTTTAGGCTCTTGATAGTTTGTCAAGTTTCCCTCCTCAAAACTGTGATCCATTTATACTTCCATTTGCGTATAATTCAATGTAACCTCACAACACTGGGTATTAAATACTAAAATATTTACTATTTTTGAAAAGTAAATCATTTAGCTTTAATTAGCATTTTTATTGTAACTGAGAATGAACATGTCTCCTTAGTTGTTCTATCTTAAGTGAAATTTCATTTTTTGCATATTTTTATATAAGGTACCCANAAGTGAAATTTCATTTTTTGCATATTTTTATATAAGGTACCCATATTATTTATTGATTTGCTCCAATATTTTCACTTGAGAATATGAGTGCATTGTGTATCAAATTGGTTGCAATGATTTTCCTCACTTTATAATGATTTTAAAATCATGTTTTTGATTTTAAAATCATGTTATAATGGTTTTAAAATCAAGTATTTAATATAATACTTTTTTCTGATTATAAAAATAGAAAACTTGCAAAATAAAATACAAAGGAAATAAAACTCATAATCTCACCATACAGTGATAAATATCTTTAACATTTATAGCATTTCCTATGATTATTATATATTTTCTGTTTATTCATATTTTGCAGGAAATGTCCACGGTACCTGGGAGGAGGAAAATTAGGCAATTGTGCTCACAAAATCTCAATGAATTATCTAATTTAAGAAGTGGTCATATTTCAAAATATGAGTACAATGAAACATTCCATCGCCAAAAAAGAATAAATATTCATTCTTTAGGCACTAGGACCTTTGTATAGAGGAAGTAATTGAGTTCAATAGGAGAAAGCGTTATAAGAGGCCTTCTGAGCTGACTAACATAGCTCCATGCACCACCGCTGCAGCTGCTGTTACAGGAGCAGGAAAGAGAACAAATCAGAACTTCCTTTGCCATTTCTTTCCAGTGACCTCCAGTGCAGGCTGTAGTCATGTAAGAAACAAAGAAACAAATGCATAACTTTAAATATAGCACTTCCAGCTTATTGCTTAAGAAGAGAAGATAATTCATACCCTCTCTCCCCATGGGCTGTGTATCCCTGCAGGTGGGAAGCATTCAGATAGTAACTTTTCCTCTAGCTAAAATGGCAGGCCCTACAGAAGGATGAACGCACCAGGAAAAAGTGATTGTTCTGCATCAGCTCTAGGGGGGAATGTAGAAATCGTATATTTTTAGTTAATTTCTTGAATTAATAAGTACATTTCAACAATTCTCAAATTGCAGTGAAATGGGTTGTTTAAGGAATTTACTAAATAAAATATAATGAAATAATGTAAAATATTGTTTTTTCACAAACCATGGAAATGTGCTCTACTAAAATTGGTCAATTCACCGTATATGCTTCCATTTCCAAATGATTTATCTTGAGTATAGGGGAATCTTTTTTTATGGGTATAAAAGTAAAACATTTGAATTATTTTCCAATCATTGCTTCTAATTTTGCCCTCCTAGCTTCACGAAACAGCCAAGATATCTTTCCTTCTAAAATATCTTCCTTTCTAAAATATAGTTGACAATAGTTTTTGCTGCTTCCAATTATTTTTCCTCAATTCTTATGAAATTTTAAATCTGTATCTACATTAATTTGGACATTCTCAATTACTATATCATGGAATTTTAAGACAACAACTTTTCTCTTCTATAGTTTAGCCATATTTTCGAGTGACTACTACTATGTGCTTATAAGAAATAAAAGATACCATCTTTATCCTCAAGGAATTCAGTCTAGTAATAAACAAATCTGATGAGTGAGTGATTCATTCCTTTTCAACTTGATTCAACTTGATTCAAAAGTGATTCAACTTTTCCATCTTGATGGGAAAGCAAGCAACTTATAATCAAGAAATTTCTGCATGTGTCAAAAGGCATCTGCATTTGCTATCCATAATTAGCATTTTCCCAACTCTGAGAGACTATTAATTCTTTCTTTTCTATAGTGGGGGAAAGTTTTCTATTCATCTCACTTCTAGGAGTCCTGGATAGCATATAAATATCTTCAATTCTTAAAACTGACAGCACTTGAGCAGCCACTATTCACTGAATTCTCAGCAATGAATGTGCAACCCATCTGGCACCAACTTGATATCAGGAAAGAGTTAGAAAAAGCTCTTTGTTGAAGCAATAATTTTATCTGATGTGAAATATATATCCACAGTTTGAATAGGAAGATTCAACAACAGTTCTTGATTCTTTTGAATTAAAAAAGGAGTATTTATAAATTTAACCAAAAAAATCGATTTTTAAAATTCCCTGTGCAAAATTTGAAATGCTTAATGTAAATAATGAAATGAAAAAAATATTTTTTTCAAATATGACAATGTAGTTAGGCTTATTAAATATTAAATGAACTTTCATAAGTCTCTTTTTTTTCAAACAATAAAACACAAAAGAAAAATGGAAGCATCAAGACATCTTTATATAATTCATCAGGAAGAAATAGAAATAGTAATTAAAATAAAAATTATATCAATAACATCTAGAAAGTCAATACCCAATCTATTGAGAAAAATTATTTCTGATGGTAGGCTTAAGGTTGAATTATTTTTGTTTATAACTCACTATATTTTGTACAATTTCTAAAACATGTATATTATTTTTGCTATCATAAAATATTAACATTTGTATTATGAAATGGTGCAAATATAATTAAAATAGAGATAAAAGTCCAATCAATCTCATACTCAATATTTGAATTAACAATTTTCAAGATTTTTCAAAAATTGCTTCAATTTTTTTTTCCTTTTTTTGTTAAAGTTATTTTAAAACAAATCCCATTCATCACAATGGTTCACCTTAACATACTTCAGCATGTACCTTCAAAAAGTATGAACAATTTCCTGCATAAAGTCAATTTCATTTTCATATGTAACAAAATGAATTCTTTATATCTACTAATATCAAATGCATAATCATATTTCCTGGGGTTTAGAAAGCCTTTGGTTTGTTTCATCAAGATAACTAAAAATCCATACATTGGTCACATTTGGTTATGTCTCTGGGTCTCTTTCAATACGGAGTGGTCCTCCCTAACTTTTACTAAGCCATTGATTTGTTTCAGAAACTAATTCTTGTTAACTGCTGGGGTGTTCCTCTCTTTACTTTCCTCTCCATCTCTCATGCTAATCATAACTGTAATCATTTTCAGTCTATCTTGTCTATTTTTCTTCATTTGTTTGCTTCATTTTATTAGAAATTCCTCAGTCAAGGACTGATTTCAATTTTTGTCATTTTTCTCTTACATATTTAGGGGAGTGGGATTCCCAATATGATTTAGAAAGAAAATTGTTTTCTTTTGTGTGTGTGTGTGTGTGTGTGTGTGTGTGTGTGTGTGTGTGTGTGTGTGTGTGTGTGTATGTGTATCATGAGCTTGACTACTTTTTTGCCTAATGTTTTCTTTTGTGGCTTTTTTTCATATTTATTGTCCATGATTAATATAGGAATCTGTAGGAGCCTAGTTAATATATACATACATAAATGAGTATTATCCAGATTTTGTTTTTGAAGGGATGAATCTTTTGCTAAATATTTTAAAGTAATAAATATGCCACTGTCTCAATTTCATTCCCAAAATAGCTTTATTTAATAAGAGCACTGAGCACATTTTTTTTAAGTCTCATCTTTTATACGTTTTAAAGAAAATTCTTGTTCTGAAAAAAAGTCACATATAGACTTTTTGTCTTTTCTCCAAACCTGAGTGAATAAAAACTAGCTATGACATTTCAGCAGCACGTCAACCTAGATTCATTTTCTTTCCTCTTGAATCAAATACATTCTATGAAAAAAATAGGGCACAGTAGAATGGATTTAATAGCTCCCCACAGTCATCACAATTCAGTCGCTTTCAACATGGTCTACCACACCAAAGTGCCTCTCCCATTTGTATATTTATTTATTTAGCTTTGTATGCTGTGTTTCTTTTGTTCAACCATGTGGGATGGTTTTGTAAATATATGTAGTGCAATAAAAAAAATGCAAAATACATAAACACTTGTTCCTGCTGTTTTAATCTAAGGGCTATTTTCCCTCAGAACAACAAAATTATAATAGACCCTCTTTTACTCCAGCATCACCATAAATTTTGCTGATCTAGGCAAAGAGGCCAGCAGTTATTGATCAGGCTGCTGAAGCAGTTCATCACGTTTTACCTTCAATTAATGGAGGTTTTTATTTTATTTTATTTTATTTTTAGTGAATAATTTCAAACATAAGACACTCAGGAGTGAACTGAGAGAAATTCAATACTGAATTTCAATTTTCCTCCTACATGGATCCAAAGAGCCAATTTACATCCTTAATCCAGTTTTAGTCACTAAGACACATCGAATTAATTTCTTTCCTTCCTTGGAATTTCCAGCCTCTCGTATTTCTCTTTCTGTAGTTCGTCCACCCAAGGACACAACTTCATTTATCAGCCTCTGTAATGCCCTGGGGCCTTCATGTATGAACCTAAGGCACAAGTCTTGGGAGACTGATGAGTTATTTGAAAGACAAGAATTTTGAAAGTGTCAGAATACAAATTATTATATATCCAAACTTATTTGTTATTAGCAAGTTTTTTAAAAAGTCACTTATTCATGTTATCTGTCTGTTTGATGCTAATTTCTTTACCTGAATTGCCTCAGCAGTATCTGCATCAGCGTTGTCAGGCTTGGATTGTAAATTCCCAAGTGGTAGATTATGTCTGTATCACTTGCTGTGCACAGCAACTAATAGAGTATGTTATGAAGATAGATTCTCAATGTGTTTTAATGATGATAAATTTTACTGAGTCTATTTTAATATCTATTCTGATTACATTTTAAAAGGGAAACATCGCTATCAGTATACCACACAATTAACTTTAATGCATTTGAAAAGAAAACCAAGATATGAAATGTATTTGAACTTTATATCTGAATTATCTGAACTATATTCATTTTGCAGGAAAATTTTTATACAAGATATAATCCAAATGCCATTGAGTGGACAGTGATAGTTAAAAAAATACTTTGAAGATTAAGCTTCTGTTAGTATCCAGTTAATGATCCAATAGTTTCATCAAGGAAATATATTTTATTTACTCTTTATTCATTTAAAAATTTAAAGTTATATTTGGCTCAAGGCTATTGTACTTTCTATGAGCTAATACCAATAATTTTGTGACTCTGAGGTGATTAGCATGCTGCTAATGTTTTTAGTTTATTTTAAGATTGAGTTGTAAGTAGAAAGGTGTCAAAAGAACTAACTTATACAACAAGACAGATTATCTTGAGCTCATGAAGGTTTATTTTTAAGATTTCAGTATTGAGATCTTTAAGAGTGAGAAGAGGCTCCATGAAGCCTGATTGGAAAGCCCTTAATTTGACATACAATTTTATTTTTATTCCTAACATGGATATACAGATTAGAACTATATATTTTAATATATCAGTCTGGGCTTATTCATAAGATTAAAAACTCCACAGTAGGTTAAATAGAGTGGGTTTCATAAAAATAATTATTTAAGTATGATTAGAGAGTAACCATTAGATATTAAAAAACTCAGTATGGCACCCTGGGGACGAGAGAGAGTACCCAGGGAAGGACAAACTTGGACGATGTTCAGAGCTTCCTGGAGGTGTGGTTCCACTCACTAGAGAGTGAAGAGTTTTGCTGGTTTGGCTATGCTGGAGTTGGTCTGCACTTACTGGGTAAGCAGAAGGTGACCTGGAACATAGTAGAGAGTAAGTTGGTCAAAACCTTCCCAGACCACAGACAAGAAGGCTTACAGAGAGAGTCAAAAGGTCCAGTGGGAACCCTGTGGAGTTAAGGAAGGTAGGCTGTGAGTGGGCTTGCATCAGGAATATGGGTGCCAACATGGTTGAGATGACTTCTGGTGTTAGTATGTAGGATGAAGTGGATTTGGGCAACAATTGGATAGGAACCCTTTGGGGTTCTGGTTTCTGGAATGAGAAGGCAGCTGAAAGATGATTACCAGACCAAGCTGCAATGTTACAAAGGGGCCACACATTCTGGGACCACACTGTAGGGCACAACCACTAAATGTTCTCATACACACATAACTGACCCACCAAGCAGTAGACAGAAACATCAGGAGAGCCCCTTCTTCTTTCATATACAGCCAGCACCCTTTACTGAGAAAATTTAACATGCTCACTGTGAAGGAGATATGCTTAAATGTGTATCATTATCACAGGACGTGTATTGAAGAGTAATTGTGGATCTGAGAGGCAACACATTTATAACTGGCACACCTGGTTGCTTGTTAAGTTTTCAGATAAAAAATACACTCTTTTCATAAGAAATACAGTTGTGAGATTTATGTTCTTGACTGGTAGTGTTTAGACTAGCAAATATTTAATATTTATCAAGTTTCTATTAGATTATAACATCTGGTCCCTTTTACTCTCCAATTGTTTAAACAGCAACTATAAGTTTACAACATAAATTTTTCTTCATTGAATTCATTAGAAAATAGATTTTAAGATGTTTGCGTGTTTTTCTGTTTTTTCAGGGATTTTTCTTCATAGATTGTAATTTTCTTACACTAAAATAGTCACATCCCCCATTTCCAAAATCTTTACATAACTCCCTGATTTTATCTGTGGACACCAAAATCAATTTGCTTGTCCAAAACTGAAAATATGAGACTAAGGAGAAGGGATTTTTTTTTTAATGTTGATACTTCAAGTAGAGTTTTGAGGCTTCACCTGAAAGACATTACAGTTGGATTCAACAAGGGCACAGAATAATGTGGTCAAATTTTGAAACATATTATATAAAGAATCATAAAGAACTGCTCTGAATCGGAAACAATTCTTCATGGGTCAGATGAAATAGCTTAATTGTTTTTTAAACAAAGCATTTTCAGTTCAGTACATCTAAACCATGAAGAAGCATTTGCTTTTAAATTCCTATATCTTCTATATTAAAACAAATCTAATTTGATCTTTTGTGTAAAATTACATGAAACACTTGTCTTTTTAATTTCTCATTGTTTAAAGCTGTGTGTCCTTTGTGTACTGTTTGTACCAAGGGTTTTATTCAACATGCTGAAGATCACCTTTGGTATCTACTGTAACCACTAGTCAGATGGTATAATTTTAGCAAATATAAAAAAAAAAATCATTCTCACTCCAGCCTCAAAACTGTCATTTCAGACAGAGTTTCTCTTGCCCCTGTTTTGGTAGTCACACTTCTCACTTTGTAAAATAAATCTCTAATTCCTTTACACAGGTCATTATATTTACCACAGGTAACATCGTTAGGGTAATTTATCAACCATCCAAGTCAAAGAGAAGTGAAAATTTATTAGAAATGGAGCAGACTTAGGAATGAAAGGCGGCTTTGATGAAAATTTGTTTGGAGGGTAGGAAACTATTAGATTTTAATTTCTCGAATTACATTCAAATGTGAAAGCCTTGCTTAAATCAAGAGAAAATGAAAGTAAAACAGAATCACTGGCATTACTGGGAGTAACTTGAATCACTCATTATAGTCATAGAATGAAAGTTTCTTTGTATTAACTGACAATCGGAGGCAAATTCTTTTAAATGGACATGTTCATTGAGAAGAATGAATTTTTTCAATAGAATATTTCTAGTGTAAATCCTGTAATTCTTCAGGAAAGTAACAGCTAACAAGCAATTGCTCTTCTCTCATGGCAAATAGCTTTTATTTATCTGTTTATTAGAGAGAGAGAGAGAGAGAGAGAGAGAGAGAGAGAGAGAGAGAGAGA
>NW_017731938.1:647664-652284 GCF_001890085.2 Hipposideros armiger
AGAGAGAGAGAGAGAGAAATACTGGGTTTTAATTGTGACATTCTACTGCTGCATGATTTGTGTGGGTTTGGGCTATGAGATACTAGCAGGACCAGCATTGCCTGTCCTCCATGTACATACCACTTACAAATTCAGTGTCTATTGGGCACTGCAATCACATTGGGCCAAAATAAAAATTTAGCCATATATGAAGATTGAAAATCCCTCTTCAGGCTTCGGCTTGTGTCTCATTTGCTTATATCACTTAGGATTTGACTATTCAGAGGCATTTTGTTTATATAATATGAAATCAATTTGCTTTTATCCAGGGAAACAAAAATATGAACAAATGAATGGGGACAACTCATTGGGAGCATCATGTCTGGAAATATATATTTAAAATAAAAATATAAGCTGAGTTTCCCTTGCTCATTTTGTCCCACAGTTGCTAAAGGACACAACCTTTGCATCCTATCAGCTCTTCTGGGAAAGAGCTGTCCTTCACATAAATCCTTAGTGTCTAGATGGAGATTAATGAATTTGTATGAGTTATGAATGAATCAATGAATCAATGAATGAATACGTATCCAATATGATTATTTGAGTTCTTTCTCCATAGTAGTATGAATAATTTTATAGTGATTCATTTACAATATCATTATAACCAATTGTTTGTATTTAAATGTACAGCAGGGTTTGGGGTTTATTCTAATAATTGAATTGTAGTGAACTCAGCAAGTTGGGGTCATTTGGCCTCAGTAGCACTCTAATACTAAAATTTTTTAAATGCACTTTTAAAACACTTAAGATACCTAGAAATTTCACAGGAATTAATTTCATTCATTCTTACCAAACCAAACCAAACCAAACCAAACCAAACCATGATTTAAGTATTATTATTATTATATATGTGGAAAAAATGTAGCAAAGTAAAGCTTCCCACAGGAACACAGCGACTATTGTGGTGAGTCCTGTATATGAACCCAGGCAGCCTGATTTCCGAATCTATGCACTGAGCATTCCATGGCAATTCCTTCAGCAAAAAGGCCATGGAAGCTCCTGAAAAGAGTTTCCTCATAAAGTGCCGCATGTCAATATTTGTGGATCTTAACTGTGATTAGGTAGTTACAGCTCTCCGTGTTAGCTCGATGCTCACTAGTCTTTTAACATTTTGGCTTCCGGAAATTACAGGAATGTATAATTCTTCTGGACCTTTAGAAACTCAGGGTGCTGTGGGAAGCAGAAATTAAAACCTGCCCATTTGTCCATCTGGGTGGCCTCTGGGTAGAATCTTTGTGACTGGGTTAGAAGAAGACACTTTTTAGGCAGTGTCCTGTGTTTGTAATTCAGTGAAATTTGAAATGAATGCAGAGAATCTTTCCATACTTAAACACAGGAAAGAAAGTTAACATTAACAGAGCAATAACTTAAATAGACGTAGATGATAAATAGATGATAGATAGATAGATAGATAGATAGATAGATAGATAGATAGATAGATAGATAGATAGATGAGAGGAAGGAAGGAAAACCTAAGTTTAATAGAAAGTTAGTCAAAAGAATAAATATAAGAAGGAGAGAGAGAGGAAAGAGAGAGAAAAAAAGGTTTATAGCAAGCCAAGAAGTTAAAACAAAAGAATATAAATTCTAAAGTGATTTTCTCTCCAGGTTTTGGAACATATTTATTTTTGGTCTTTATTTGTAAATTTTTCAAGGTGTCCAGATTCCTAGAGACTTTAAATTGTATAATGTCTATCCCTCAACAAAAGAAGGTGTCCTGGTTCTATTTCTGGTTGTGAACCTGAGGATGTTGTATCGTCTGGCAGTGTTTCTGTGTGAAATACTATAGTGAGTTAGGAACACTTTGAAAACCTCAGCAAGTCATCAGAACCACACTAATTACTCTTCTTATTTTTTTTTCCTTAAGATACAATTTATGGAAGTATAATTCCCTCCTACTCCCATCCCCAGGAGGAAACTGCTCCCCCAAACCTTCAGTGTGGTGTTTCTGTGCACAGCAGCTTCTCTGCGTGGGCGGTCATACATTCAGAGGATTACTGGACTCAGGGTGCAAGGGGATTTAAAGGCCCACTGAACCAATTCAATTCTCAGAACTAGATTCTGTCCTCAGCCCATGCTTGGCTGTCTTCCTCGCTTCTCCACCCAGGGAGGCCTTTCTATCTTTGGAAGTGTTCTGTTTGTTGGAAAGATGTCCTCTCTGCACAGCAATCTACACTCCTGCGAGTTTCACCCGGTGGTCCTGTTTCAAGTCCCATTCACATAAACTATCCTAATCTTTCTTCCATCCACTGGGTATTCAAATATTGAAAGGGGGGGGGGTGCCACTATTATTTTTCAAACATTGGAGTACCTTTTATGTGCCAGGCACTGCACTAAGAACTAAGCACTCAAAAAACCAAGAAGATGTGATCCCATCCCTGAAAGTTCTCATGGAGTAATGTTCCAGGAGGAAAAGTGAGGCATAGTGAAAATACAGCCTAATTTTACCTGAGCCTGAGCAAGTGGCACTTGGCTCTACAGGGAAGTCAGGAGGGCTTCTGAGAAAAGAGATGTTTGAGCTGACTTGCAGCAAGAAGATGATTTATTTAGGCAAAAAACACAAGCAAAGGATTAAAGTCAGAGGACCTAGCCTGTGCAAGAATGTGAAGACATGAGAACATGGGGTTCAAAGTGGACCGTTGCCCCTTTCGCCATTGAGAGGAAATGAGTTTAGGGAGAGGTCAGGTTATAGAGGCAGGAGCTTATTTTGACTTCTCAAATATTTGACCTTTGTCCTGTAGGCAGAAGCAGACTTTAAATGGTTCAAGGCAGGGTGGTGACATGATGAAATCAGCTTTCAAATTTCATTTAACTTTGATCACATAGCCTTACCTTGCTCAGGTTAGACTTACCTAGTTCTGTAATTGCTTCTCTGATGACACAGTTTATCCCTTCAGCACCTGACCACTCCTTTTGAAGAATTCTTAAGTTTATTTATTTCAGTAGTCTGGAAAATCAAATCCCTGCAAGGGGCAGGGACAGAGAATAAATGTGTACGATTGCTGGGAATGAGACACTAGAGAGTGAGGAGGCCCATGGAAAACTGGACAATGCCTGCACTGCCTCAAGGCATGCATATTTTAAGTTTTTATTACTCTCCCAGATGGGCAAATAACATCTCTGGGCCGGATATGACTGGTTCTGCTATCTGGTAGTGACTCGTGATTTATAATTTTCCTAAAGCAGAGGTCCCAGAACTCGACATAATATTCCTTTTCGTGGAAAACTACAGGCTAAAGCTAGCTGAATACCTCCTTTACACTAGTCTGTTTCTATTAATCTACCCCACTATTTAACTATTATTATGCTGGGATATTGCTCTATGCTTTTTACATGTCTATTGTGAAACCATATTTTTCCATACTAGGCAGAAACAGTTCATTTTCTCAGTCAAATTCAGTCACCCAGTGTAATGGGAAAAACATGTATTTGTAGAATGAAAATCTTGCCTCCCCAGTTTGATCCTACTGTTTATTAGCTTTTGGTCTTGAGAAAAAGGGATTTGCTCTCTGAGATGCCTCATTTTTTAAAATGGTGAACTGATGTCTTCATGTGATTTTTGTATGAATCAGATGATAACATGTTCCATAAGTAGATTATAAACCATGACATATGTCCCAAGTATTACTTGTTATCTTGTTATTTTCTTGGTTAAATTTCTATTAGATACAGTTACCACCTCAAGGCGAGTTTTTTTTTTTCCCCCTACCTCTTCAATTTTTCCTTTAGCAAAGTAAAAAGAACAAGTAATTTGCTTATCTTGTGAAGTGAATTTTTGACTGTGGACATTTAAAATCACTGTACCTATCATCACACATAATTTTGGGTATTCAGGATTCTCTGGCTATAAAAAGTAATTTATTTACTTTTTTAAACAATAAGTGGTCCTATTTGTTTATTTTCAGTTTTGTTTATAAAGAAAATGTTAATAATTCCTTAGTATGAAAATGCCACAAAAGAAGATTACAGATTCATTTCTGAATTAAAATTATCCTTTTAATTCTCCTTTTTAGTGTACTATACATGTTTGATTTAGGAGGAGGTTGCTTTGTCTTTGCTTTATTTATTTATTTATTTATTTATTGTCTTTCACAAGAAAAATAGGAAACAAAAAAGTCCTTTTGTCATAGAGATATACGGAGTTAAATGTAATTATAGATGTTCTAATTAAAGTGATTATGCTAATTTTGTTATGGAATATTCAGCTATTGCATGAACCTACAATATTTCTAATCTTTAAGATGAATTTCTTGTTAGATCATGAAACAAATGTAATTAAAAGAATCTGGAACAAATACAATATTTCTTGACAACATTATTTTATGTTGAGTTTTCTTTCCCTAAAGTTTCATTTCATGCTTGAAGACATAAACTTTTTCTTTGTTCACGAGCTTACTTTCTAGCTATTAGGGAAACTGACATCAAACAATCCCTAGATTAATCATTTCATTGTGATTGTGATAACAGCATGAAAGAGAAGCACAGAGTGTGGCATAAATATAAATTAGGCAGACTTGATCTTAAAGCCTTTTTAAGGAAGAGTTCTCTGAGATGGAATTATTGAAGAAGGAATAAGTCTTG
>NW_017731938.1:653249-656221 GCF_001890085.2 Hipposideros armiger
CAGAAACAACACAGAGTTGAAACAGACCCATGAAGTCTTTAGATAGTAGAATTATTAGAAACAGAGTATGAAGCAATTAGGTTTAACATGTTTAAAGAAATTTAGAAAAATAAAAATGTGATCAAAGAAGTGACTACAAAAAAAATCAAATTTGAGAAAAGAACAGCATAGCACTTCTAGAAATGATGTGTACAATAACTGAAATAAAAAACCCCACGGTCAGATTAAACCACCAAGTAGACAAAGTTGAAGAAGGGAGGGAAGGCAGACATAGTATTATTACAGAGTTATACACAGGGATATCTGTAGCTCTTCATCTTTTTTACATGTCTTTCTTACCCTTATTCCCTTACTGCATGTCTTATTCCTGTTCGGATTCTGCTCTTCCTTGGGCTCAGGAAGCTGCTTTTGCACTTCCTCAGCCATAAGGCCTTGTTGCTGAACCAGGGTTGTTTCTGCCACATTTCTCCTCCTCTCTGACGTGCACGCGTGAGTGACACCAGCTGTCTCCGGTTACATCAAGAATCTGAGCTGCCGATGTCCCTGGGTGACCAGAGAGTAACAGGCCTGAAGCCATCCTGTTGAGAGCTGCCCTTCTCTTGCTAAAGTGAGAGAAGAATTTTCACTTTATATAACCTGACAGGAATTTTTCCTCTTAGGATTTTGAGCAGACATATCTATGACCCATGGGACAAAAAACTGACTGACTGCTGACTCACTGTGATGCTTCTCTATACACAGTGGCCCAAATGCATTTCAAGATCCATCCCATGCTGAACTATTTTGAAAGTCCAAAAATAGGGCCTCTGTGGGAGGTCTTAGGATCCTAGAAAATAGTATTTTAAATTATTACCTACGTTTATAATGTGCACGAGTTACTATTGTCCAAAAGATCTCATTTTTCTCACTCCATATTTTCTGTTAAATTGGAATCAATTTAGCTGATTTTCCTTGGTCAGAAAGATTCTGAAGACAATTTGAAATCAATGCTTATATCCAAACTTAGAATTCAAACTAAGGGCACATGTATTACAAAAACGCTTGACTTTAACCAGTAGATGCCAATTTTGATCTCTTGCAAGTAGTGTGAGAAATTTTTAAAAATTAGTTTTTAATATAATTTATTAATAGTGCTATAATAAATCCAGCTAACAGAGGGTAGAATAATTTGTAAATTCATTCATATTCTGTGTATATTTCTACTGATCAAAGTAATTGTGGGTCATTTGTTTTCAATGTTGATATTTGTCAATAAGTCAATTTTCTATTATACCTGTTTTGAGAAAGCATGTGAGCATGTGATCTTAATAGTGATGGTTTATGTGTGAATGACTATGGATATGTACATTTGAATAACATAACATGTATTAAGCATAGAAAATACCACTGAGTCTTAACACGTGCGAAGTTTGACTCAGGTACCATGAATGACTCAAAGAAACACCTCAGCTTTAAAGTGTCCACGTAGCTGAAAATCTAATAGTGGAAATATTTAAAGTACATGTAATCAGTTGTGGATTACAAAAGTAATCATTTTTTATGTTTGTCCAGTAATCAATTTTAATTTTTAATAACTGTCTTCAACTCTGTTATGTCTAATTCTCCTTTCCATGCTTACACTGTAACTCCATAAAAAACATTTGGACATGTCTGGATATTAAAATGTTCTTATAGGAAAAAGCTGAATCAGAATTCTATGTTATTAGACAAGATGGCTGTGCGTGTTTTTAAATTCCCTCACATAAGGTACTTCCCACCCTATTCCCATCCCCCGGCCTCCTGAAGGAACCCCTAGGAGAACGCCTTGTAGAAAGTGGGGTGTTTGCAAGTGGGGCCACCTGGCACCTTTTTCAGGATAAGCAGTCTGCTCAAGCAGCAGTCTTGATTATCCCATCTCTCTGCTCTCCCACACCCTTCTAACATCTGCTTTTGCCAAGAGATTAAAGAAAAATGAAAAAGAATGGACTTGGAATACAAAGCAGTCCTTAAATATTGAGAGACCTACTTTAAAAAAAATAAAAAGAATAAGCCTGTTCAAATCACTTCCCACTTACAGAGGAAAAAGAGAGCCAAAGAGGGGTTACAAGAAGGGAACTTGAATTTTTTAAAAAGGAAGAAAAAAGACCATTCTGATGATGGAAAATTTTCATTCATCTTGCCTAGTAATTAAGTAAGCATTTGACTACTGAGTTATTGTATTAATTAAGAGGCATTTGACTACTGAGTTATTGTATAAGAATATAGCAGAAGGCAACCCACTACTAGGTAGAAGATGGAACTGGATAAGCTTTTAATTTCTCTCTAAATTTAAAGTTTTACAATATCAATTTTAATGGCATTTACATTTCTCTTTATCAAAGTCAAAAACAAAACAGAAAGAAGAAAATTAAACTCTGCTAAAAATTTTCACAACCCAAAGATAGCATTGTTATAATTGTATATCACTCTACACTTTCTTTTCTCTGTATACATTTTTCAAGGATGCACAAACTCTGCATACACAACCAAATTATTTTATAAAAAGTGGGATTTCATTGATGTAAAACCTGATTTTTTTTTCACTTAAGATACAGTGTATGTTTTTCTTGACCCATAAGTGATCTCTAATCAAACATTTTAAATACTGCATAGTATTTCACAGGGTGAGATAATTACATTTTATTTAGCTCATTGCTGTTTTTTGAACTTAGATTTTGTCTGCATATTGCTGAAATTTGCAAATAATAAGATAAACATTTTTTTGAAGAAAAATAACTGCAAATCCTTTATAAATTGAAAGGGATTTAATTCATGTTCCCTAAATCATAAACTATAGTTTTATAAATTAGCACTTACTATATAAAATTAAATTCATTTTTTTAAAAATGATTAAAGCATGCAGATGGAGGCACTAGTAGCAGCCTACAGACCATTTCAGGTTGGCTGATGCTGTGAAAGAGAGAACTGTTTACTTTGCAATTAATTGGCAATGA
>NW_017731938.1:656811-713217 GCF_001890085.2 Hipposideros armiger
AAAAAAAAAAAAGAAAGCTTTTTTGAACAGATATGTTACATCATTGTCCCTTCACTGAATTCCTGGCCATTCTGGGGACCTCTTAACAGGAAAGTTTATAGGTCAAAAAGAAATATCAATAATAAGATGGGGACTTAGAATTGATTTTACCTCGCTACATTTCTGGGGAAAAACAACATCACTGGCAATACTCTTGAAAGAAGGATTTTGCATTACAATATATATTCTAGTGGGACTTGTATTATATTTGCAACATTCTTAATTCTTTTTTTTCTTTTATTTATTAGTTTCAGGTGCACATAACAACATAATGAATAGACATTTAAACCCCTCACAAAGTGATTAGCCCAAGTTTACTACTCATCTGACATCGTACATAACTATTACAATACTATTGACAATATTCTGTATTCAGTACTTTACATCCCATAACTACATAGGTCTGACAATTAAGTGTGCAAACTCGTTGCAACGATGTTGCTAACCTTTTTTGATATCAGAGGGATTGTTCATTATGAATTTGTACCAATTGGACAAACAGTTAACCAGGTTTACTATTCGGAAGTGCCGAAAGGGCTGTGTGAAAAAGTTAGACGACCTGAACTTATCGCCAATAATTCATGGGTCTTGCATCACGACAATGCACCAGCTCACACAGCACTATCTGTGAGGGAGTTTTTAGCCAGTAAACAAATAACTGTATTGGAACATCCTCCCTACTCACCTGATCTGGCCCCCAGTGACTTCTTTCTTTGCCCAAAGACAAAGGAAACATTGAAATGAAGACATTTTGATGACATTCAGGACATCAAGGGGTAATACGATGACAGCTCTGATGGCCAGTCCAAAAAAATAGTTCCAAAATTGCTTTGAAGGATGGCCTAGGCACTGGCATCAGTGCACAGCTTCTCAAGGGGTGTACTTCGATGCTGATCACAGTGATATTCAGCAATGCGGTATTACTTTTGTAGCACTTTTTCTAGGATGAGTTTGTGGACTTAATTGTCAGACTGCGCGCTTGTATATATATTATAGTTGACATTCAATATTATTTTATATTAGTTTTCAGGAGTACAGTGAAGTGGTTAGGCATTTATATAATCTATAAAGTGATCCCCCGATAAGTCCAGTACCCATAAGACACCCTACATAGTCTTTACAATATTGTTGGCTATATTCTCCATACTGTATTTCATATCCCCATGACTATTTTGTTACTACCAATTTATACTTCCTAATCCATTCACATTTCTCACCTATTCCTCCAACCCCCCCTCACATCTAGTAACCATCAGTTTGTTCTCTGTATATATGAGTCTATTTCTGATTTTGTTTGTTCATTTATTCTGCTCTTTAGGTTCCCCATATAAGGGAGATCATATGGTATTTGTCTTTCTCAGTCTGATTTATTTCACTTTGCATAATATTCTCTAAGTCCATCCATGTTGTTGAAATGTTAAGATTTCATTCTTTTTTATGGAAGAGTAATACTCCATTGTATAAATGTACTACAATTTCTTTATCGAATAGTCTATTGATGGGCATTTCTGTTGTTTTCATATCTTAGCTATTATGAATAGTGTTGCAGTAAAAATAGGGGTGTATATTTTTTGAATTAGTGTTTTGGGGTTTTTTGGATAAATACCCAAGAGCTGGGTCATAAGGTGGTTCTATTTTTAATCTTTTGAGGAACTTCCATATTGTTTTCCATAGTGGCTGCACCAATTTGCAATCCCACAATAGTGCATGAGGGTTCTCTTTTCTCCACATCCTTGCCAACACTAGTTGTTAGTTGATTTGTTGCTGATAGCCATTCTGACAATTGTGAGGTGGTATCTTATTGTGGTTTTTACTTGCATTTCTCTGATGATTAGTGATGTTGAGCATCTTTTCATATCTCTATTGGCCATCTGTATGTCCTCTTTGGAGAAATGTCTATTCAGGTCCTCTGTCCATTTTTTAATTGGATTGTTTGGATTTTTTTGTGTTGTATGAATTTTTCAAATAAATTTTAGATATTAATCCCTTATCAGATATATCATTGGCAAATAATTTCTCCCATTCATTTAGGTGTCTTTTTGTTTTGTTGATGGTTTTCTTTGCTGTGAAATATCTATTTAGTTTGATGTAGTCCCATTTGTATATTTTTTCTTTTGTTGTCCATCCCTGAGGAAATGTATCCATAAAAATATTACTAAGGGTAATGTCTGAGAGTTTATTTTCTATATTTTCTTCTAAGAGTTTTACAGTTTCGGGTCTACATTTAAGTCTTTAATGCATTTTTAGTTTATTCTTGTATATGACATAAGAAGGTAAACCAGTTTCATTTTTTTTTGCATGTATCTGTCCAGTTTTCCCAGCACCATTTATTGAATAGACTATCTTTACCCCAATGTAAATTCTTGCTTACTTTGTCATAGATTAAATGACCATATAGGCATGGATTTATTTCTGGGCTCTCTATTCTGTGCCATTGATCTATGTGTCTGTTTTTATGCCAATATCATGCTGTTTTGAGAACAATACCCTAGTAGTATAATTTGATATAAGGTACTGTAGATTTCTCTCTTCAATGTCTTATAATTTTTTGAGTATAGGTCTTTTATTTCCTTGGTTAAATTTATTCCTCAGTGGATTTTTTTTGTTGTTTTTGTTTTTTTTTTTGATGCAATTGTAAATGGAATTGTTATCTTAATTTCTTTTTCTGGTAATTTGTTATTGTATAAAAATGCAACCCATTTCTGAATATTAATTTTGTATACTGCCATTTTATTAAATTCATTTATCAGTTCTAATAGTTTTTTGGTGGAATATTTCAGTTTTACTACATATAGTATTATTTCACCTGAAAATAATGACAATTTTATTTCTTCCTTTCCCATTTGGATGTTTTTTATTTCTTTTTTGTATATATCTGCTCCTTTGGGGTGAAATATTCTAAAAATATTAATTAAATTCATCTGGTCTAGTATGTCACTTAAGGCCATTGTTTCCTTGTTGATTTTTCTATCTGAAAGATCTGCCATTGGTGTCAATGAGGTGTTGAAGTCCCCTACTACAATTGTATTACTGTTGATCTCTCCCTTTATGATGGTCAATATTTGCTTTATATATTTAGGTGTTCCTATGTTGGGTGCATAGATATTTACTAAGGTTATGTCCTCTTGTTGGATTGATCCTTTTATCATTATGTAATGTCCTTCTTTGTCTTTTATTAGAATTTTTATTTTAAACTCTATTTTGTCCAATATAAGTATTGCTACTCCAGTTTTTTTTCTCATTTCCATTTGTGTTAAATATCTTATTCCATTCCTTTCCTTTCAGTCTGTCTGTGTCTTTTGATGTGAGGTGGGTCTCTTATAGACAGTACATGCATGGGTCTTACTGTCTATCCATTCAGCTATCTTTTGATTGCATCATTTAATCCATTCACATTCAAAGTGATTATTGATAGCTGCATAGTTATTGCCATTTTATTATTCATATTTTTTATTCTTGTTTGTTTCTTTGTTTTCTCCTTTCTTCTGCTTAAAGGAGCCCATTTATTATAGCATTTCTTATAATAATGGCTTAGTGGTAATGAACTCCTTTAGCTTTTTCTTGTCTGGGAAGCTCTTTATCTGTCCTTCAATTTTAAATGATAGCCTTGCTGGGTAGAGTAGTCTTGGTTGTAGGCCCTTGTTTTTTCATCATTATGAATACTTCCTGCCACTCACAACCAGCCTGCAAAGTTTCTTTTGAGAAATCAGCTGATAGTCTTCTGGGAGCCCCCCTGTAAGTAACTAGTTCTTTCTCTTGCTGCTTTTAGGATTCTTTCTTTGTCTTTAACCTTTGCCATTTTAATTGTGATGTGTCTTGGTGTGGGCCTGTTTGGGTTCATCTTTTTTGGGACTCTCTGCACTTCTGGGCTTGAATATTTATTTCTTGCACCAAGTTAGGGAAATTTTCAGTCATTATTTCTTCAGATAGGTTCTCGATCCCTTGCTCCCTCTCTTTTTCTCTGGCATTTCTATGATGTGAATGTTGTTATGCTTGATATTGTCCCACAGATCCCTTAAACTGTCTTTTTTTTTAAATTCCTTGTTTCTTTTTGCTATTCCGATTGGGTTTTCTCTGCTACTTTAGCTTCCAAATTGCTAATTCGATCCTTTGCTTCATCTAATCTTCTGTTGATTCCTTCTAGTGTATTCTTTATTTAGTTATTGTATTCTTTATTTCTGACTGGTTCTTTTTTATGGTTTCTATGTCCTTCTTTATGTTTGCTATATCTCTGTTGAAATTCCACTAAGTTTCTTAAGCATTCTTATACCAGTGTTTTAATCTCTGTCTCTGGTAGGTTGGTTGCCTCCATTTTATTTACTTCTATTTCTAGAGGTTTCTCCTATTCTTTTATTCAGGATATCTTTCTTTGTTTCCTCATTCTGGTTGCTTCTCTGTGTTTACTTCTATATATTAGGTAGATCTACTATGTCTCTCAGTCTTTGCTGGAGTGGCCTTATGTAGTATGGGTCCTGTGTGGTCCAATGGTGCAATCTCCTCCATCTCGTGTGTGTGTGTGTGTGTGTATGTGTGTGTGAGTGTGTGTTCATTCCAGTAGTGTCCCTTGAATGTGTTGTGTATGTTTTCCTGTTGTAGTTGAGCCTTGATTGCTTTCGGCACATCAGTGGGTGGATTGACTCCCAAGCTGATTGATTGTGAGGACTGAGGACATTCACAATGTATGAGCTGCTGTGTGGGCTGACCCATCAATGGAGGGTTTACCCCCTCGGGCTCTTATGCTTGTTGAGACCTCCCTTTGTGTATGCAGCTTATAGGGCTAACCAGTTAGTGCTCTGGGGTGGTCTGAAGTTGGCCTCTGGGTGTGTTGTTTCTGATGTCTCTTGGGAGGGGATCCCATGCAGGCCAATTTCAGCCTTGCCTATTACCTTCCCTTGGCTACCTTGTAGGAGACACAAAGCTACATGTGGTTAGTGGCTGCCTGTGCTGGTCTTCTAGGCATGTGGTGGTGACCTTGCTGTGAACTTAGGCTGACTTCCACCAGTATTGGGTCTGAAGAAGCTCAGCAAAAGGCCCAGGGACCCTTAAGCCTAGAGTCACCCACCAACTACCCATGGGGTTCAGCCATTGAAAAAGCCTCTTTAGGTTGTCTGACCTGGTGTTGAGAATGCGCTCAGCAATGCAGCACTAGCTGGGCAGGATGGTTATTCCAGAGAGTCACGAGACATGACTGGTGGTTTTTACAAAGTTAATGTAGATTCAGTTCTTGTGCCAGTGCCTGGCCCATGACCACTTTGCACAGTGCCCTGAGAACACTGCAGACAGCTACTGCCCACCTCAGGGCAGTGCCTGGCGTGTGATCACTTCACAAACTTCCATTGAACACTGCAGTCAGCCACCCCTTGCCTTGTGCTCCTAAATCCCTGAGAGCTGCCCAAGAGTGGCTGCAGCTCAGGTTTTGGGTCACTGTCCACCACCCAAAGCTCCCCAGGCTATTGCAGGTCTTCCATTTCTGTAAAAGACTTCTGTGGCTTGTGAGACGGGGCTGGCCACCCACATGCTGACAATGCTCCTGGCAGTGGACCTCTAGGTGGGTGGGCTGGGGTTCCAGGGGGCTAAGGGGTATGGGCGGTGGTTTGTACAAGGTCAGTGCAGTCTTGGCTCCCACACTAGTGTCGGGCTCGTGATCATCCTGCAAAAACACCCCAAAACCACCACGGCCAGCCACCACCTGCCTCGGGCTCACAAGTCCCCCTGAGCTCTGCCCAAGAGACACTGCAGCACAGGTCCTGGGTCATCACACAGCACCAAATGTTTCCTGGGCCACCACATGCCATATGCTGCTGCCAGAAGACTTCCACAACCTGTGGGGTTGGCCCAGCAGCCTAGAAGTTAGGGGTGTCCAAGGCAATGCAGCACCAGCTATGTGGGTGATGGGACCCAGAGCATCTCCAAGACGGCCTGCACACCTGGATTCCACCAGACCAGTGTGGTACCAGACTTGGCCCTTTGGGGAAGGGCTCAACACAGAAAAAATGGTGTCTACCTGTGGGCTAACATGTGTCAAGCTCTACACAGGGACAACAATAGTTTCTGTCCCTCCAGCTCTCACCCCAAAGTTATACAACCCAGTCTTTCCCTGTATGTCTCTGGGCCTCTTGAGTTGCCGCCTCTAGCCAGAGACCAAATGAGTGAGTCTGTGTGTGGGCTCTGTAATAGGGCGTCTGGGTTTCCAGCTGCCTTCTGTCTCACCAGAGCAGGCAGACAGAGTCCTCACTGATTTTCACTGCCAGATGATATGGGACCTCCTCTTTCCATCCCAGAACCCATGGGCTGGAGACTCTGGTGTGGGGCTGGGACCCCTCCCTCTTTAGGGGGACCGCTGCCATCAAAGTAACCCTCTTAGTATTTAACCACTATCCGTGGGTTTGAAGTCAGCTTGTTTCCCATCTCCACCCCTCCTACAAGTCTCGATGTGGTTTCTTCTTTATATCCTTAGTTATAAGGTTTCTGTTCAGCTTGTCTTCAGGTGATTCTTGTGGTTGATTGTTCTATAATTTATTTGTAATTTTGGTGTGATCCTGGGATGCAGTAGGCATAGCATTTACCTAATCCTCCATCTTGGACCTGATCTCCACATTCTTAATTTTTAACTCAAACTCAGTTATTCTAGTGGCTGGAAGCAATTTATAAAATTTAAGCATTTAATGTTTTCTTTGTAAGGATGAACCAAAGAGGTGTTTGCTATGGTTTCTTTCTTAGGCTGCTATATTTTTTTTCCTAAAATCTCTCTAGAATGTGGCATACTATTTTTAGGATCTTTCCTAGTTTTCCTAAAACAAAATTGTGTCTTTTTGTTTGACTTTTTGCTTGACTTTTTTTACACACCATCATCTCTTTTTTCTTAAAAAAAAAGTTTCTATCTTTTTATGTCAATAAATACAGATTCACTTCACAGGTTGATATATTATCTGTGGCCATTTTGATAATTAGCTGAAATAATAACTTTTCATAATTAATATATATTTATTTCTTTAAAAATTCTGACAAAAATAGACCTATAGCTACCCAATGGAAGTTGCTAATAAAGACCCATAAGTGCTTACTTTCAGTGATCTTAGACAAGTTTTATAGCCTTCAAATGCCAAAAGTGTTAACTAATTTTACTCTTTCCAAGTGAGAAAATAATGCTTGTTGCTTGAAGGTTCACTGCTTTATGCAATCAATGCCACATATAAATTAATACCAGGAAGAAATTAATACACATAAGGGAAAGGAAAGCTTGATTAACTGCACAGCAGGATATACAGAGCATAGAGATAAAATGGGAATTACCACTGCCATAGGATTTGCCCTTTCCCTTGTGTTTAAAACTTCACAAAACCTTCTTTGAACTACTTTTACCTCAGCAAATTACCACTTTCATTACGTTTGCAAAACCCACCCATTGTGTTCTGTGTCTGCTGCATATCCCTGCATCCCAGTCTGGTTCTCTCCCACTTGATCAGTAGCCAGGTAACTTACTCTCCTTCAATCAAACCATGTCCCCACTGTAGGCATGCTATCATCATGTCAAACAGTTTCCACATCAAGGCATGGAAAATTCTTAATTCAAATCTTGCTTTTCACTCATGCAAGCTGTGACACTGAAGAACCCCTGCAGCTGCAAATAAGAAAACATCTGTCTGACAGTGACTTAAACAAATATGAGCTTATTTATTTCCACTATTCTCACCACATTTGATCTTCATCAGGATTGTTGCCTCATGGTCACAAATGGCTGCTACAGTTCCAGGCATCACATCTGCACTTAACTCACTACTCCTTATATAATTACTCCTTATATTTCTAATACCCATTTCACATTGTTACTTTTAAAGTTGTGAACAGCCATTAATTCAAGTTATTGTCATTATGCCAGACCTTACCCTTTTTATCAGATTAAACTTATAGCTACATATACAAGCATAAAACAATGTTTGAAAATGTTACTACTATAACATTTTGTTATGTATACTTTCTATATGCAGACATTATAAATCTAAAGGCAGAAAAGATAGTGTTTACTTTATTATTTGATATTTTTCTTTGTCTATAATAGAAAGACCGACAGCTTATTTGAAACACCAAAATAGTAAAACAGAAAGGATTCTAAGGTAATTCTGCCTTCCGTTATGGAGATAGTCTTCAGCATCCTAACTTACCTAAGTGTATGTTCCTAAAAGATTTTTAGATGTTATTGTCATTACAATAGCAATTTCCAGAAAGACAAGTTCTCTCTCTTATTTATCATTTTATTTCTGGTACCTAAAACCTACTGGTATACTGTAAGCTGTGTTAAGAAGATGAATAAATACATCATTTACCATTAATGCTTTTAATCACCTTTTTTCCAAAATTAATTTGTTTTGTTTATTTACAAGTTTATGTACTAGAAATAGCATGTAGGGCCATTTACTTTTGTTTTTGCAGTCCTAATATTCATCTATCGACTTATTCCTCAGAGGAATATCTAACTTCTGTGAACAAAAAATATAAAAGTTCAAGGATTTCCTGACTTTGAAACATCATGTCTGTACATTTGGAATATAAATATTTTATACACCATTCTCTGGCAGCCACAGCTCATGACTTATCATCATATATTGAAAATTATTTGAGTTGAAACATGGAAGGTAAGTATTCATCCTAATTTTCATTGCAAACAAAAGCAGTCTGAATATGCCACATGTGAAGAAAGAAAAAGATTTTTCATCTACTGCATGGCATGCTAATTTTCAGATTGAAAAGACCATGAATTTAAACATCCTCTTTGAAATCTTCCTAAAGAGCACAGGAAATTGTAGACATAAAGTAAATATAATTTTCAAAATATACTGACTGAGCATGGTGAGGCTTTATTCTCCAAACCATTTTTTTTTCTAGCATTTCCTACTTATATTCAGCTTGTCCCAAATTGACTTAATAATATTCCAGTGGAAACCATTTTCTTTCAAATCAGCACACTGGAGCCATCAAGAGATCTTCTACTGAGAGTCCCCCTGAAAGAATACAACACTGCAGTGACTGAGAAAGAGCTGTGGAGAAATGGCAATCCACTCTTAAATATTTGTATACAAACATAAAGTTTTCCTTTCTTAATAGCAATGAAACGATACCCTCCATACTATTGATGTGTGTCCTCACTTACTGGCGATTGTATCTTCTTTTGGAAGTGGATCACCACCATCAAAAACAAGGCAAAAAAATAAAATAAATTTTAAAAAATAACAGGCAAAAAGAACTTTGAATATACATGCAAGTGAAATAAATATTTAGGTTTAAGTTTTCTTCTATATGGAGATTAACATGGTAATCTCAAGGCTTGTTTTCTGTGTGGGTATTTGTTTTGGACTGAATTGTCTGTAGTATATGGTTAAGAATTTTGAGTATGGTGTATTGCAGAGTAGCCCTCACTACCATAACACAGTCATCCTGACTGGGAACTGAAAAACAGACTTTTTCCCCTTTTGTTTCTCATAGCAAAATATACATATGCTTTAGAAGTAGAAATTGCTTGATAAATTGCTAAAATTTTGTGAGGGCTTACTGTTGTCTCTGCAAAGGACTTTATATACATTGATTTCCGTGAAATTCCTACTCTAGGCTTTGCTTTTGTGTCCATTGTGTGGATAAGAAAATTGAGATGCAAGGGGACTAAGTAATTTGCCTAAGGTTGCACAGCTAGTAATTGGAATAACAGAGATTTGAACCCAGCTCTGGGCTCTTAATTTCTGCTCTACAAGAATGAATAGACTCCAAATAACTCTACCAAACACTTACAGGAAATATGAAATTAAAGACTTAAATAAATACTCCAGTAATTATGTTACTGCTTTTACCCAAGAGGTCAAGCAGAAAAGAATTAAAACAAAACAAAACAGTGGCCTTTTCGTTGTATAAATGAAATCTTCATATTTTCATGTGCTATCTTCTCTATAATAGAGATTTTAAAAGAGCTAATGCTCAGAGATACTGGAGGTAGTAGACATGTGAAATGATGGAAACAATTTGATGATTGATGGTAATACCAAGACAATCCCAGGGGCTCAGGTTAGTAGCCCTGTGCAAAAACAGATTAAGGTTATAAAGGGGGATAGGTTATGATGCAGAAATCATGTGAACCTCTGTTAAGTGCAATTTTTGCAGGTTTTTAAGCTTCTTAAGACTAACAAAGATATATGTGCTATGGACTCTGCCATTGTTATTCTTTATAGTACAAGGATGGAAAATTTTCACTACCAGTTCATACCATTTTAGAGAAAGATTTCTCCTATTTACAAATTTAGGGAACCTGCTGTGGCTAAAAATCAGGTACATTTTTATAGCTGTCTGCATTATTTTAATATTTACTGACTTCTTGCAGGTATGTAAGGAGAAGCTTTTTTGCTCAGAATTCTTGTCATGTATTAAAATAATAATGTAGAGTCCATGTTACTTTAGATATCATCGTAGGCAAGACTGATTACCAGAGCAACCTGGAGGTGATTGGAGTTGAAGTTATTTCAGTTTATTTAAAAGCAGAATATATAGAATATCTTTAAATTCAGTTTTCCTTCCTTATGCATATCAATCAAAGAAAACATTGTAATAACCCTTTCACTTTTAAATATTTATATTGCACTTGTAACGTATCACAGAATAGAACAAGTTACATGCAAAGTTCAGTGTCAACAGTCTGAAAATATCCAAAAGTGCTGTGTTGCCTGCAAAGCAGGGAGACTTCCTCTGCCCTGGTTGAATCAACAAATATTAAAATAACAAAATTTCCAGAGCCAACTATGTACTAGATTTTACTGGAAATTTTGGTAATTAAAAATATTTTTTTAAGCTAGAATCTTTACCTTTTACATTCAATAAGCCTATCATCTAACTATAATATGTGATCAAATTCACAAAAGTGTACAAAGGCACACATAAGACCACTTTAAAATTATGTTTATTTATTTATTTACATAATACTCACCTCTTCTGCGTATCTATGGGAAAGGATATCTCTGGCTTCTCCTTTTCCTGCTGCCTTTTCATGACTGTTTGTTGCTCCTCAAGGACCAGTGCTCAGTCCTCTCCCAGACCTCTCTGTGAACTTTATTCTTGCGTGCCTTTGAGCCTTATAGACATCACCTCATGAGTATCTCATTGCTTCCCAACACCAGTTGATCCAAAATGACTTTGACCCTGCCTTACTAAATAAAATTCCTGTCAGCATATTCATGTCTGACAATGTTTCCAACTTACTCAACCTCCTTAGCTCCCTTCTTTTTCTTGTGTTTGATTTTTGCGTTGGCTGCTTCCTCTAATAAAATCTGGAATATCCTTTGTACCTGCTTTCTTCTCTACCTTATGCCATACCACTCAAAGAAAATCAAGTTATCTTTCACTTAAAGTGTCATTCTACAATAGTTTCCCATCTGGTCCCTCTGGCAGTCCTTCTCAAATATTTTAATAGCTCCCTATTTCCTACTGTATTTATTAGGAATTGAATTCATTTGCTAGCACTACAACTTGAAGAATGGCGTCTTAAACACAACAGGGTGGTAGTCCCCTCTCACTTAAGACTAGAGGACGGTAGCCCATGAGGAATGTAGTGGCTTCATGATGTCATCAATGCCTCTGCCTCCTTTTGTCTTCCTTCTCTATCCCACTTAGAGCATGGTTTCCATCCTCATGGTAGCAAGATGGTGGCTGCAGCTCCAGCCATCGTATTTGGTTCCCAGGAAGAAAAGAGAAAGGGAAAAGTAAATGGCAATATGGATTAGCACAGCCCTCTGAAAGAGTTTTCTTGGAACCTCATTTAGGCACTTTTTTTAACATAACATTTATTACCTTGGTCTTCAAGGGAAATGGCAAAAGAGTATTTATGTGTGTAGATTGCCACTTTCAAAACAGGTTTCTCTCAAGGCTGAGAAAAGGGGAATAGATATTAAGTGATTGGCCTTGCTGAATTCATTTTAGCAAAGATAATTGAAAATGTTCCCAGTAGAATATAAGTTCTATGAGTATGGGACTTTTCCTGATTTGTTCTGTTTTATAGCCCCATTGCATTAATAAATTACATATAGTTGTATCTCAATAAATAGTCATTGAATAAATAAATGAATATAGAAATGAATCTGGAAATAGTGTGTTCATTCATTCATTTCATAAACTTGTATTTGTTCAAGATACTTGGGAAACAGATTTAAAAAGACACAGTCTGAAATGAGTAAATATTATTACCAATATTATAGTGGTTTTTTTACCAATAAATTTGATGTTCATGGGGAAAAAAAGACACATTTTTTTGTCCTTAAGGATATCACAGAGAACAATAGATAGTAGGTAATTATAATGCAGCATATATATGCAGAAAACAGGCAAGTATTCTTAAATATGAGGTACTTCTGGTAGCTCAAAGGAGAGGTCATTAATCTTCAGTTGGGAGGAGAACGTATTTGTGAAGGACAATGTACAAAAGTTCCATGAGGAAAAAAACTACAAGTATCTTTTTTGTAATTGTACCTCTACATCTAATGCTATATCTGGCTCATAGTGTTCAGTAAATATTTGTTTTGAAAAATAATAAGAGTTAAGAAGGCAAAGAAAGGGAGACAGAATGGAGAGCATGACAGGCTATGTGAACAATGTGTGCTAACGCATAGAAGGGTGAGTTTAGGATGTTCAAGTAAATTCAGGGGTTCCATTTGGTTGACATACAGGGCCTACAATGGAAATATATGAGTTGAGGCTGGACAGCAGGCAGTGAGAAAATCATGAGGAAGTTTCTATAATAAGCAAAGGTGTGTGACTTTTAACCTGGGGCAAAATTGACTTTTTGAAGGGTCCTAAGAAAAATATTAAAAAGATTTTTGCATTTGCAAAATAATTCATGTGGTAGAGTAGAAAACGAATTGAAGTATGTTAGAGGTTGCTGAATGGAGGCAATGTTGAGGAATAGCAACCAGTAAGCCAGACAAGATGATAAGATCCTGAACTAAGGCAATGATGGCCGTGGGAACAGAGGAGGAGGAAAAAAGTTGGATGTATTCACTTCCTCCTCTTCTTCACCTACATTATACCACGGTTTGTCTTTCCTCTGTGGTATTCTTCACTCACGATTCCTTCTTTCCTTCCCTTATTTTCCCACTTGTCTAAATTCCATGCACCTTTCAAGATCTATGTAAACATTTCTTTTTTTTTCCTTTCAAGATATTACCTACAATGTTGTAAATGTGTGATATGTTTTGTTGATTCCAATAGATTTTAAGACATTTGAGCATAGGAATTTTGTCTTTGTTTTCTCTTTATTATCCTAGATCTGCGAACAATTTCAAGCACATCGTGGGCAGTGACAAGTGTTGGCAAATGAATTATTTTGTTACAGCATTATTATATAATTTTAGTATTAGGGTGCTCTCTAGGATTTAGCTACTGTTGACTCACTTGTTAGTTTGGTGTCATTGCCAAACAGTTCACTTTTCTGGTCAGCAGCCTAAGAATATAAGTAGACCATGGTGTTCTTCGATCTTCAATTCCCTTATTTAACAAATATTTATTGAACACCCATCTACCAGTCATTACGTTCAGTTTTGGGCAAACAATCATGAATAAAACGTGGCCTCCACCTTAAAGAAATTTCACTCTAGAATGAGACGACATATAATCTCATCAGTGTAATTAAAAGTTAGAGTCTAGTATATAAGTAAGGGGAAGGAGTATGTGTGTGTGTGTGTGTGTGTGTGTGTGTGTGTGTGTGTATTTAGGTTTTAGTTTAAGAAAATGACAGAAGAGGAGGGTAGGAAATTTTTAATAAGTCTTTGAGTCTGCAAAAGTGAGTAGGATTATAGTACATAACAAAGGAGAACCTTTAGGGTAGAGAAAGTAGAATGAACAAAGCATCAGAAACATAAATAATCCTAGCAGCCTGCAAGAATTATTGTACTTTGGCCTGGCTCCTCATGTGGGATAGAAAGATGGGAGAAAGTGGGGATGATTTGCAGGAATAGTGCATACGTGCCTGATCTTGAAAGATTCATTGACAATTCTAAAGGACTTGGATTCTATGCTGGAGGCCCCAACAGGTTTTTTATTATTTGTTTGTATGTTTTTCAGATGAATTTGAGGTGCAAAGTGTTGGGATAATCATGTTTGTCAGTTCAAGGTACCGTTCTCTCTTATTTTCCCCCTTCATCCACTGGTGCCAATTCTAACTCCCTCCTATAGCATTATTTCACCTGAAGATATGAGTGTTAATGTAGTATGCTAAACTAGTGTATATCCAAATTTTAATTTCTCCAGTTATACCATAATGACTTTTATAGCTGTGTGGATAAGTGTGGGGGGTACATGTGTGTGAGTGTGGGTGTTTTTTGATCCATAATCATTTCAAAGCTCATACACATCAGTTGAAAACTCATGCCCTCTTTTTCTACTTGCCTATAACCTAGAACTATCCTCAGCCTTTGGTTTTGTTTTGTTTTTCATAAAATTGAAACTTTGGAGAGCATAGGCCAGCTGTCTTTTAGAAAGTCCACGTACTTAATTTTTCTGATTTTTTCTTCATGGTTCGATTCAACCAAACATTTTTCAAGCATGCTACATTAGATAATAACATCAGGCATGCACATTAAATGTGCACATATGGCATTTTTCTATTTGAATCATTTTGTTTCTTACTCTTTTCCTTCAGCATAGCATTTAAAATATACCATTACTACTACATCTACCTCAGTTCCCTGCTTCTAACCACAGGAAAGTATTTGTCCATGAACTGTATCTTTCAACATATCACCTATCCATGTCTCTAACGATGGAGAGTCAGGTTGTATCCAACTTCTGGTGATCAAAGACAACACCATGTAAATATCTGTGTTCATATTCCAAGAACATAAATTTAAGTAGAGTAAGTAGAGTAGTAACATGATCAGATATCTGTTTTTGAAAGATCACATTCATGCCAGTATAGACGATCAATTATGGGTGGGGAGTGGGGGGAGTAGAGGCAGCAAAGCAGTTAGGAAACAAGTAACATAATAAAGGAGCGGGATGAGGAAGGGCTGGTTTAGGATCCCACTAGTAGTTGTCTTGGTGAGAAAAGGACAGAAGGACCTTAAGGAGACAGAATCAACAGGACTATACTGAAGGTTTTCTGCATTTGGGAAAGCCCATCCCCTTCTCCTTTTCTCCCAGACCCTTTTGTGATGTTGAAAGGAAATGAGTATTGTGAAATAAATTTTTAGGGAAAATGAGGAAATAAAGTTAAAATTCATAGTCATTTACTTCTGTGAGATCTATTTTAATTCTAAGGGAAAGAATGACGATGACAAGGCTCTAATAAAGCATGAACAGGGCTGGGACATTACATGGCTTCCCGGACTAACAGAGAAGCTTGAGTCTTGGTTGCAGTTCATAGCTTGATTTATTTTGAAAAGTCCAGACAATTAGTTTTTTATCCCATGTATAAGGAAGCCAATTAGCGAATTTTGCCCAGAAGATGAAAAAAGAAAACTACGGGAGTGTAGTAGTTAAGAACATATTCTCTAGAGCAGCGGTTCTCAACCTGTGGGTCATGACCCCTTTGGGGGTCGAACGACCCTTTCACAGGGGTCACCTAAGACCATCGGAAAACAAAAAGATATTTACATTGGGATTCATAACAGTAGCAAAATTACAGTTATAGAGTAGCAACGAAAATAATTTTATGGTTGGGGGTCACCACAACATGAGGAACTGTATTAAGGGGTCACGGCATTAGGAAGGTTGAGAACCGCTGCTCTAGAGAGTTAACAATGGCAGACTAGAAAGCACTAGAAGTTGGATTCTCTAGCTAGACAACAATTACAATGGCAGCATCTGTCTGATGTAACTACTTTGGAACTCTGGAGCCTATTGAAAGTTTGAAACACCTAGAAATTTTGGATGGTAAATTGCATTTAATTTTGGTCAATTTCAGCTCTTAGAGCAGTGGCAGCTACCTGTCTCCCACACCACAGACACATGGCAGGCAGCCATGCACATGTTCCTGGAGCAGTTTGCATGCAGCCTGAGGGTGTCAGGGTAGGCAATAAAGATTCTGTCCTCCACATACTGGGGATCTGTTTTCTGATTGTGAAGGTACAGACATAGAGATGGGAAGATATCGTTGAAGCCCCCAACATCTCTTTTGCAAAGCCCTCCTCTTCCTGCTGAAGTGATTCCCAAGGCATTTGAAGATCTGGTGCCTGTTTTATTTCTCCCTTTATTTTTCTTTTGGGCAGCAGACAATTAAGGATTAGGACATTCAAAAGCAACCACATATAAAGGAGAATTTAGAATGTCATTGCACAGGCCCAGGAAAGGTACAGGCTCAGAAAAGACCTGAGAAGACCTTATTTATATACCTCAGGCTTATTATTGACCCAGAGAGACCCTACAATAATAAAACAAACAAATGAAACTGCAGCAAACCCTGGGGAAGGGAGATTCTCTGATCTCCAGTTACCACATTAAATGATTCAAATGTCCAGTTTTTAACAATAAAAACAAAAACAGAAGTCATGCAAAGAAACATACAAGTATAGCCTATTCAAAGGAAAAAAACAACAACAACAAGTCAACAGAAACCATCTCTGAGGAAGATCAGATGGCAGATTAATGAGACAAAAACTTTAGAACAGCTACCTTAAAGTTGCTGAAAGAGGTTTTTAAAAAAGACATGGGCAAAGCCAAGAATATGATGGATTTTAATCTATTTTTGAAAAAAAGAAAAACATTTACTTAATACATACATGGTGTAGCCATTAATAAAAAGCAATACAAGACAAGTTGTGTGTGTTTGTGGGAGTGTTTCCTATATTTCATTTTCCTTACCAGTGTACAGTATTGTTCTTACTATTTTAACTAAATTATTATAGATTGACATAACAAAGATACGGCTCATAAAATACTATCAAATTATTTGAATAACACTTTATTTCTTAGACCCAGAAGAGTTTCAGAATTTACCAAAATATATTCATTTAATTTAAATCCTGTCTCCCTAGAATACATTCTCATTGTGCCAAGTAAGAGATGGAAAAACTGAATTTATTTTTCTGTAGATTTATTTTTCCTAGATGAATGTAGATGGATGTTTGAATGTCTTAATCCTTAATTGTCTGCTGCCCAAAAGAAAATAGGCACCTGATCTTTAAGTCCCCTGGAAATCACTTCAACAGGAAAGAGAGGACTTTGCAATAGGGGTAGTGGGAATTTCAACAATATCTCAGCAACACCAAAAGAATCCTCAGTAACTCAAGGAATAGGATTCTGATTAATTATATCAGGTTGACTAACAGACAAATTTTAGACACTGTCTACATCTTTTTAACAGCTCTTATCAGAGGTTCTCTTTGATGCCATTGGCTAAGGATAACCACAGTATATAACAAAAAAATCATATTTGAGGTAGCAAGACTCTAGATTTTGTGTTACTGCATTATTGAGTCCATCCCTGTTTTCTTTCTCTTTTAATAGTGAATGTAAAAAGTACATAAAACTCTGGTGTGGGATAGTGATAGTGAGGGAGGCTGTGAATGTGCGGGAACAGGGAATATATGAAAAATCTATACTTTCCACTAAATTTTGGTGTGAACCTAAAATTTCTCTAAAAAATAATGTCAACATTTAAAAATTATGTAAAATAAAAATAAAATCAAGAAAATAATATGGATAAACAAAATGAAAATATCAATAGAGAAAAAAACAACAACTCCCTTTCTAAATTCTAATGCTGTAAAGTGAAATATGGAAAGAATTCATTACTGTGTTTCAAAAACAGATTTGAATAGGAAGAAGGAAGAATCAGTGAATTCGAATTGACAGAAAAGTTGAATTTATCAAGTTTGAGGAACAGAAAGAAAATAGATTGAATAAAAGTGAACAGAACCTAAGGCACATATTTGGGATACCATCATGTGAACCATCACATTTATTATGCAGGATATAGAAGGAGAAGAGAGAAAGAGGCAAACAGATTATTTGAAGAAATAATGATTTAAAGAAGCTTCCCAAATTTGATGAAAGACAAAATGTAAGCATCTAAGTTCAACAAACTCAACGTAGGATAAACTCAAAAAGACCCACACTGACACATTATAATTAAACTGTTGAAAGACAAAGACAAACGGAGAATTTTGAAAGCTGCAAGAGAGGTGTGACCCATTACATAGGAGGGATTCTCGATAGTATTATAAGCAGAGTTCTCATTAGAAACTTAGAAAAATAGAAGACAGTTGGGTTGGTATAATCAAAGTTTTGAAGGAAAAAAAATTCAACCAAGAATCCTGTATCTGGCAAAACTATGCTTCAAAAATGAAGAAGAAATTAGGGCATTTCCAGATTAAACAGAAGTGTAGGAGTTTATTATCATTAGACTTGCCCTACACTAAATGCTAAAGGGAGTCATTCAGATTGAAATAAAAAGACTTAGACAGTAACTCAAAGCCATATGAAGAAATAAATATTTCTGGTAAAGGTACATACATGGAGACAATAGTATTATTGTAACTTTGGCTTGTAACTTCACTTTTTGTTTTTGACATCATTTAAAAGACTAACATAAAAATTATTAATTTATGTTTGTGGTCAAATAATGCAGAAAGAAGTAATTTTGTGCCATCAATAACTAAAACATGGTAGGGAAAGAAATGTATAGAGACAGAGTTTTTGTATGCTATTGAAGTAAAATTGGTATAAATTCAAATTAGAAATTGAATTCTAAGTTGAGTATTATAACTTAAGGTGTAAAGTTATAACTTTAAGATGTCAATTATAATCCTATGGTAACCACAAAGATAATAGCTATAAAATATTCACAAAAGGAAATGAGAAGCATATTTAAGAGTTTCAATACAAAATATCAACTAAACACAGAAGAAGGCAGCAGTGAGGATATGAGGCTATGAGCATATATAGAAAAAAATAGCAAAAATATAGAAGTTAGTACCTCTTTATTGATAATTATTTTAAGTGCAAATAGATTAAATTCTCCAAACACAAGGCAGAGATTTACAAAATGGGTTAAAAGTGATTCAATTATATATGCTACCTACAAGAGACTTACTTTAGATCTAGAGACACAAATAAGTTTAAAGTGAAGAGATGGAAAAAGATAACCCATGCAAACAGTAGCCAAAAGGGAGCAGGCTTATTAATATTAGACAAAAGTAACATTAAGTAAAAAATGTATGAGACAAAGATGGGCATTATATATTAATATTTCATACAGCAAGAATATAAAACAATTATAAGCATCTAATAACAGACCATTAAAATATATGAGGCAAACATTGACAATATTAAAGGAAGAAATAGACAGTTATACAACAATGTAAATGAGATACCACTCACATTAAGTAGGATGACTATTATTTAAAACAAAATACAGAAAATAACAAGTGTTGGTGAGGTTGAGGAGAATTTGGCACCCTTGTGCACTGCTGGTATGAATATGAAATGATGTACTTGCCATGGAAAACAGAATGGCAGTTTCTAAAAAAAAATTTTTTTTTAATTGCCGTATGTTCCAGCAATTTTATTTCGGGTATAAACCCAAAATAAAAAAGCAGAAATTGGAAGATATATTTGTACTTCCATATTCATAGCAAGCCTATTTGAATAGCCAAAATATCAAAACACCCAAGTGTACATCAGTAGATGAATGAATAAACAAATTATGGTGTCTACATAAAGTGGAATATTATTCACCCTTAAAAAGAAAGGAAATTGGGCCGGCCGAGTGGCGCGATGGTTAAGAACTCGCTTGGGATGCCAGAGGGCCCCGGTTCGGATCCCACATATGAGGGCCAGTGAACTGCCCTCCACAGCTAAGATGCTGAACAACAGCTCAACCTGGAGCTGGGCTGCCATGAGTCGCCGGCAAGGCGTGGGCTGCAGTCCCTGTGGCAGTGGATTGCCATGGGCTACCGTGTGTAGCCAGCAGCCAGCGTGAGCGGCCAGCAGCCGCAGTGAGCGGCCGTCCAGAAGCCGGCAACTGATCTGCCTCGCCAGAGAAGAGCGCAATGATGGTGCCAACTTGGGCCAGTGAAGCAACATCCTCCACAACTAGATTGAAGAACAAAATGACAGCAACTTGTCTGTTCCCCTTTCCCCAATTCCCCAGCACTGTTCCCATCCCCGCAATTCCCCAATAAAAATCTTAAAAAAAAAAAAAAAAAGAAAGGAAATTCTAACAGGTGTAAGATAGTAATTCATTGTGGTTTTGATTTTCCTTTCCTAATAGTGAAGCTGAGCATTTTTTCATATATATATTGGCCATTTGTATATCTTCTTGGGAAAAGTGTCTGTTGAGGTCCTCTGCCCATTTTTTAATTGGATTGTTTGTTTTTTGTTTGAGTTGTATGAGTTCTTTATATATTTTGTATATTAGCCCCTTATTGGAGGACTGGTTTGCAAATATCTTATCCACTTGGGTGGTTGCCTCTTTGTTTTTTTGATGGTTTCTTTTGCTGTGCAGAAGTTTTTTAGATTGATATAGTCCCATTCTTTTTTTTTTTTTTACATTCTTGCATTTGAGGTGAAATTCGTAAAATCCTCTCTCAACCCAAGTCCATAAGTTTAGTACCTATGCTCTTTTATGCAATTTATTGTTTCAGGTCTTTGTTCCATTTTGAGTTAATTTTGGTATATGATGACAGCAGTCTAGTTTGATTCTTTTGCATATGAAAAACAACTAATAACAAGCATTGGAAAGGTTGTGGAGAAAAAGGAACTCTCATACACTGCTGGTGGGAATGTAAATTGGCACAGCTACTATGGAAAACAGTATGGAGGTTCCTCAAAAAGTTAAGAATAGAATTACCATATGGCCCAGCAATCCCTCTTATGGGTATCTACCCCCAAAATCTGAAAACATTTATCCATAAAGATATATGTACTCCTATGTTCATTGCAGCATGATTCATGGTGGCCAAGACATGAAAGCAACCAGTGTCCTTCCATAGGTGATTGGATAAAGAAAATGTGGTACATATACACAATGGAATATGCTTGGCCATAAGGAAAACTGAAATACTGCCATTTGTAACAAAATGGGTGAATCTTAAAATTATCATGCTAAAAAAATAAATCAAAGTCAAGAACCATATGAGTTCACTCATATACGAGATATAAAACTGAAAGCAAAAAATGGACAAGACAAAGAAAGAAACAAAAACTCATAGACATAGACAACAGTTTAGTGATTACTAGAGGGTAAAGTTAGATGGTAGAAGAGGGAAAAGGGGGTCAAATATGTGGTGATGGAAGGAGCACTGACTCTGGGTGGGGAACACACAATGCTATATATCGATGATGTGTTATAGAATTGAATACTTGAAGCCTGTATAATTTTACTAACCCATGTCACTTCAATAAATTAAATAAATAAGTAAATAAATAAATATAAATTAAATTCTGCCATATGCTACAACATAGATGAACCTTGACAACATTATAGTATGTGAAGTAAGCCAGAAACAAAAGGACAAGTATTGTATGAATCTACTTACGTGAGGTACTTAGAGTAGTCAAATTCATAGAAACAGAAAGTATTATAGAATGGTGGTTGTCAGGGGCCAGTGTGGGGTGTGGGTGAATCAGGAGCTACTGTTTAATGGGGATGGAGTTTCTATTTTATAAGATGAAAAGAGCTCCAGAGATGGATGATGGTGAGGTTGCACAACAATGTGAATGTACTTAATGCCACTGAACTGTACACTTAAACATGATTAAAATGGTAAGTTTTGTGTTACTATATGTTGTTACAATTAGAAAAATAGAACATATTCTCTAGAGCTTGAGAGCCTGGCTGCAACCCTGGCTCTCTCACTCACCAACTGAGTGACCATACGCACATTAATTAAATTCTGCCCTGTGTTCTCCTATTTATCAAATGGAGGTAACACTATTCCTTGCCTTATAAGTTAATGTGAATTAATTGAGATAAAATATGTAAGGCACTTAGAACACAACCTCACCCATTGGTGCTCAAAAAGAGCTAGAAATTATTTTTATTAAAAGATACATGCTAAGAAAATTGCAGAAAAACAGGCAATTGCTAACAATTGAAAATATTTTTAGTAAGGATTCTTTTACTTTACATTCCTATGGTGATTGTTTGAAGACAGATATCTCAAACATAAATCTTTTAATTTGGATAATTTTTTTCCTGACATGAAGTTTAACTGTTACCTGTATGTAGCATTGGATGCAGCATTAGTTCCATCACTCCTGGTATGTCATGGCTCTGTGATATTAGCTCTTAATGTAATATTATTTTCCTAGAATCAGTCATTATGAAAAACAAAGACATTTCTCCACATTCTGAACCTCTTTGAACTTCCATAGATCAGTGTTTTCCAAACTGTGGTGGGGCAATAATTATTTTTAAATATAATGGAACAGGAATATCATTAAAAGCTTGTGATTTCCTTACTATAATTGTTAGGTTTAAGGATATGTTTGTAAAAGACAACAGTCTATTGGGATATGATAAAAGATGTATAGGTTATGATAATGGGTTTGTGTATCACAGATCTGCTCTGAAACTAGGTTTAGTCATTTAATAGTTCTATGAGCCTCATTTTTGTCATAATTTAAATAGGGTGAATAATATTTAGTAATACAAACACAACTTTAAGATTGCTAAGAAACTATGTATGTAAACTTCTGAGGTAGGCTGCATTATTTTTTATAAATATCTGCTAATTATCTCTAAAGGAAGATTATAACTCCCCAACATCAGACTTAGCCATGTGGCTTGTTTTGGCTAATGTGTGTGGGTGCAACATGTTTCATTTCTGGGAAGAAACTTTAAAAACCAGTATATGGTTTCTTCAAGTACCACAAGAAAAGACAATGTCTTGGATAGAAACTGCTCCATCAGTTTAGGTCCTTGGTGGAGATAGTGTGTAGCAGAGCCATAGCCGACTTAGAATGTACACTGGTGTGAGCAAAAATTAAAGCTTTGATGATTTCTTAAAACAACTGAAATAGAATAGGGAAATAAGTAATAGAAAAAATCAGGCTGCATTAATACAAAGGGCGAGTGTTTTTTTGTGAAGCTTTTGTTTTAATTTCAGTTGTATGTGTGTGTATGTGATTGTACAAAGATGTGATGGAAAACGTATTTCTTACTGTGTTCAGTTTTACAAAAACTGGAAAACCAACTGGGTTTTAGAAGTCACGAGGAATTATTTCTATGTATAATGCTGCTTTAGAAAGCAAACAAAGTGTGATTCATTCACATAATACAAGGTGTAAAGTAGTCTGTGTATTTCAGGCAAAACTGTATTTTTAATTCAATTAGGTCATTGCTTCAAAAATTAATTTTTACCTCTGTATATTACAAACGGATTTTTCTACCCCTCAAAATATAAGTGCGCATTTGGTCCCTTGGTTTCACATATTCTGGGGTGTCATATTCTATGGAGCAGAGTCACTACACCTACATTTACTTCCTTTGATGAAAATGTTCCAGAATAACGGGGATGATCCTCTGCTCAGGTGACGCAGAAGGGGTGTCTGTATGAAACCTAGAAGGTTCTAGCTGACTTTTGGAGTCATTTTTATTTCTTGAGTCCCAGGCTTCTGTAGGTTTGTAGGCCTCTGGCCTTCAGCAGCGAGCGCGCAAGAGTTTGTTCTCTCGTTGACCTGCTCACTGCTACCTCACATTATTTATAGTGACTCTCAGTTTAGTTTCACATCTTGATGGCACGCTATTCACAGCTGCCTGGCAGAAAATGCCAATCTCTGTGCATCCGTTTTCCACTTCTTAGTTATTTAGGACATCACTAAATCATGTGAAGCTCAGGGGAGAGAATTTAGAGAAAGCATTCCGCATGAGGCTGACACTGCAGAAAAACTAGGGGAATGAGAATCAGAAGAGAGTGGCCACTGATCTGGACCTAACAGCCATCAAACCAACTCCCTGTGCACAACATGCTGCGCAGGGCACTGGAGGACGTCTCGCCGAGGGACAACATTTCACAGAGCGGAGATGCAGGTCCATGTACATAACCTCAGTCATCTCTGTGACCTAGTTTCTTCTCTACTGTGAATGTCTGGCTACCTGCATCTGGAAATAAGCAAAGCACTCTGTTCTGCCTGGAGAAAAACAAGAGGCAGACTCTGATGAGAAGTATGCTATTACTTATATAAGCATTTTCATGGCAAATCTAATATGATTGCAGCTGCTATCATGCAGAGAAAGGTGTAGTTCAAGGCAGCATACGAATAGTGAAGGACCTGTTGTGTGCCAGACCCTGTATGAGCCCAGTGAATGTAAAGGTGGAGGGGCAAAATATCTGCCTCCATGGGCGATCTTATATTCATTCCAGTTGGGGAGTTGGGACCAGAAATAGATAATTACACTATCATATGGCAAGAACTAAAATATAGGTGTACAAAAACTGCTGTTAAAGGGTCTATGAGTAGAATTTGAACATTCTCCAATAAAGTGAGGCTCACCATCCTCCAATCCAATCTAAAATCAATATTCCTTTTTCTTTTTTTGAAGGCAAAAAAATTTGTTATTAAATGATTTACCTAAGAAATGTAAGCAATTAGAGTTACTTACTTGCTTGGCCCATTTAGTTAAGCTATCATCAACACACATAGTTCTAGTTGTTCTTAATCATTATAAAATGTGAGGTTTTAGTTATTGATTGACATTTATTATATACACAACTGAAATTATTCTTCTTCTCAAATACAGCACTTAAGGGGCAAAATGAATGACTTGTATATTGCTCTCTGCAACTAAAAGAAATAAAAGCAAATTTAAAAATTCTGTGCCTATTTTGACTCAGAACAGAATGTCCAAAGGTTATGTAATGAAGTGCTCCAAAGCAAAAATATTTCTAACTAATGAAAATGCAAATTCCAAGAGGACAAGGATTGTTGCTGTCCTGTTCCCTGCTGAAGTTTAGCACATAGAACCGTGCTAGGTACATGTTGCTGCACAATAAATTGCCAAATGCATAAATAGCCTGTAATTACTTAGCATCATTTTAAATAAATTAATACACACAGTTTTACTTCACCCCTGGACACTTAAAAATTTATTGCCTAGAATGATGATGAGTGGTATAAATTTCAGGTCTCAAATTTAGATATTCATCAGGTATAGTGTTTAACATGGTTTTAACTGCAATTTATGTCATATTATTATAGGTACCCCTATTCACATTCTTAGTCCCGTTACTCGTCTTTCTCCCCTGCCCCACTGAGATCACATAAAGTGTATCATATTTAATGTCCTTCAAGTAAAAAAGCCAAATGGGATGGGGAGGAAGAACTCAGAAAATATTGTTCATACAGGCCCTCCTGGGAAAAGTTGAGATAGACATTTAGCAAACAGATATTTTCAGGAAACTATAACAAAACAAACAGCTACAGAAGCTTGAATGTAAGCTGAACTCTAAGGAAAATCTAAGGTGGAATAAGTGACACAAAGAAATATATATGTGATATGTTCTAACAAAGAAGAAAATGATACAACTAGCAATAAATGGGAAACAAAGGGAGACAGGTTAAGTCAAGAGATATAGTTATTTCCCAAACTTTTAATAATTCAAATCAAACAACATCAATTAAATCTGATAAATACAGCAGAAGACATTTAAAGTAGACAAAGGCGAAGAATGATAATAATATTGAATAAAATTAGATGATGAGGGAATGACATAAAAGTTACCTTTACTTATGTTTGCAGTATAGAATAAATAAGAATTATTTAATTGAAAGGGTACTAAGGGAATGCTATAAAGATATAGTTGTCACCATTAAAAAATAGACTATACATACACACATATGCATGAAACAATGTAAACAGACAACACATTGAAAATCTTAAAATTACAAAAAAAAGTGAAAATTACATAATATGACAGAGATAAAGTCAAGGAAATATGATTTTAATAAATGTAATTAGGCACAATTCACTTATTAAAAGAAAGTTTCATATTGTATCACAAAGCAAAAAACAACTCTACTGTATACAAGTGTCACATTAAACAACATGATTTCAAAACATTAAAATAAGTTTGGACAATTGAATACCAAGTAAATGCATTAAAATAAAGCAGAGGTGTTTCTCTATTAGACAAAGTAGGATTTAGGCTAAAAATTATTAAATTAGACAAAGCAACACATTATTATGCCAAAAGATAAAATCATAATACAGATATAATATTTGTAAATATCTGAACCAAGTAATATAGCAAACTTTTATAAAGAAGAAATTAAAGGAAATATAAAAAAGAAATATACAGAAGCATTAATACTAGGAAGTTTTATCTTTCATGTTCCAAGGCAGTTCAAATGAACAAAAAAATAAGAATATAGAAGACATATAGTCAAATCAATATGGTAAATCTGAGGGATACATATTCAACATTACACCTTAATATTAGGGAATATACCTTCTTTTCACCTGTCCAAGGAAAAATACACGAAAATGGACCAAAGGCCACAAAGAAAATGAATAAATTCCAAATAAATAAAAATAAATAATAAATACTCTTGGATTACAATTCAGTAAAAATAGAAATTAAAAATTTAATGGCAAGATGTTTCAGCTAAAAAAAACAACAACAACATTTAAAAGTCAGAGGAAAATAATCCTCCTAGCTAAAGATCTTAAAAGTTTATCTTAAGGAATTGTTGATGCATACATAGTTTAAATAGATATTATAATATTTGTAGCAAAGAACGAGAAAGGAAATAGTATATATCAGAATCTCAGGGATACACATAAAACAGTACACATGGGAGCATTCATAATATTAAACTGAACTATTATTATATATTAAATGTATTTATACATATATAAATTAGGCATATAGTATTAAAAACTAAAATAACAAGAAAATAAATTGAAGAAATAAATTTAAAAAGAAAAAATAATAAGTTAGGATTAGAAAAACAGTAGAACAAATTTTTTTAACACCTGATTCTCTGAAAGTCAGTAAAATAATTGAACCACTATGTGCTAGATAACCTGACCAAGAAAAAAAATAAATAAGAGAAATTACAGATACACAATATAAGAAGTGAAAAATGGGAAAACAGATGATGAGAAAAAAATTTAAAACTCATACAAAACTACACAACTCTGAAAAATAACTTGAATAAAAAAACAATTTTTGAAAAAATTTGATTTATTAAAGCAGTCTACAATTTATTAAAACAGATTAAAAGGTGTAATTTTCATAAGAGTACAGGGAACATTGCAAATGAGCTAAACCCCTCCCTTTCAAGCCCTGGGTTCTTATACTCCCATAGGGAACTTCTACCAAATGTTTAAAGAGCAGGCTCCAATGTTATTAAAGCTCTACCAGAGGATAAAAAAGTAAGGAAGTCTTTCATTTTTTTAATAAAGCAATACAACATTGATATAAAAAATCTCTAAAATAAACTATAGGTCAATTGATTAAAAATTAGAAACAAATATAAACAAATAAAATTCAACATCACATCAAATAATTATACAACATGATAGTGTGAACTTTTTTAGAATGCAAGTATACTTCACTATTGGAAGATTTATTAGTATAACTTTTATCATCTTTAATGCAGCAAAATAGAAATTACCGGGTCGGCTGTGTGGCGCGTTGGTTAAGAGTTGGCTTTGGGAGTGCTGGTTCTGAGCAGCGGGGCCGTGATTGGGATCCCACATGAGGGTCAGTGACACTGCGCCCTCTGCAGCTAAGATGGTGAATAACAGCTCGACCTGGAGCTGGGCCACTGTGAGTTGCTGGCAGTAGGCTGCCATGAGCTATTGTTAGTGGCTGGAAGCCAGTGGGAGCTGTGGACAGCTGGCATGAGCTGCCATGAGCTGCTGTGAGAGGCTGCCCAATGGCCGGTGAGCAACTGCCTCACCTGGGAAGAACTCAATGACAATACCAACATGGGCCAGTGAAGTGACATCCCTCACAACTAGACTGAAGAACAAAAGGACAGCAACTTGTCTAGTCCCCTTCCCCAATTCCCCAATGCTGTTCCCCTCCCCCACTTCCCTAATACAATCTTAAAAAAAAAAAAGAAATTACCTATAATTTGCTTCATGATGTCTAAAAATGCATTGGACAAACCTTCAATATCCATCTAAGGGGGGAAAAAACACTTAAAAAATAAATACCAATAAATATTTCTTTTAAATTAATATGTAAATTTATATGCATATATTAGCATAATTTATATAGGTATGTGCATATACGTATTATATTGTATACCTACTGTATTATATAGGTATACATACTTAATGTATTGATATTACATTTTATTAAGGTATAAATACCTATATAAAATTACTGATACTACATGCAAATAGGAATAGTTTTACCATCTCTTTCAAATTTTTTAGAACTCTATATTTTTCTCTACCACACTGGCTAGTGCCAAAAGTACAATTTCCAACTAATGGCAAAACTTCCTGTGTTTCCCTATTTTCTATGTAATGGATAAAGACAATGTGGTGTATATATATATATATTTATACACACACACACACACACACACTCACACACAATGATACAATGTAATATTATTTGGCCTTAAAAAGGAAGGAAATTCTGACACATGCTAAAACATTGATGAACCTTGAGGACATTATGCTAAGTGAAATTTGCCAGTCACAAAAGGACAAATACTATATGATTCCCTTATATGAAGTATCTAGAGTAGTCAAATTCAGAGTCTGGAAGTAGAATGGTAGTTACTAGAGTTTGAGGGAGGGTGAAAGGGAGAGTTCTTTTTTAACGGGTATTGAGTTTTCATTTTGCAAGATGAAAAGAGTTCTGGAGACTGATGGTGGAGACGTTTGCACAACAATGTAAATGTACTTAATGCCACTGAACTGTACATTTAAACATGATTAAGAAGGTAAATTTTTGTATTATGTGTATTTTAACATAGTTAAAAATGATACTTTAAAAAATGTAGTACTGCTCTCTTCTGCGGTTCTGCCTACACAGCTAGCAGCCATATCCTACTTGGCATCATGGCTTCCCTCAGGCTCCGTGTGAAGCCCAAGATCATCAAAAGAGGACCAAGAAATTCATCCAGCACCAGCCAGACCTATATGTCAAAATTAAGCGTAATTGGCAGGAACCCAGAGGCATTGACAATAGGGTGCATGAAAGATAAAAGATTCAGATTTTGATGCCCTCACATTGGTTATGGGAGTAACAAGAAAACAAAAGCATGTGCTTCTTTTGGCTTTCAGAAGTTCCTGGTTCACAGCGTCAAGGAATTTGTGCTGCTGATGTGCAACAAATCTCAATGTGCTGAGACTGCCCACAACATTTCCTCAAAGAGCCACAAAGCCATTGTGGAAAGTGCAGCCCAGCTAGCCATCAGAGTCACCAATCCCAATACCAGTCTGCACAGGGAAGAAAATAAATAGAAAAATAAATAGTTTGTGTGTGCATTGTATTTGTGTTAATAAAAAAACAAAATTCTAAAAAAATAAAATAAGATAAATAAAGCAGTACTGGGACCAACTTGATAGGTATCTGGAAAAAGATAAATTTGGATCCAAACTTCTTATCTTGCATTTGAATAAAATTCAAATGTATGAAAATTTAAATGTAAAAAAATACTATAAGAGTACTAGAATTAAACATGGGGAAATTCTTCATTATCTTGGCATGAAGAAAGTCTTTCTAGATAAAACCAAAGTGAAGATTCATAGACGTAAATATAGAGAGCTTGAAAAACACACACACTGATCCGCATGATTTTTACATGGCCTAAGAATAGTTTAAAATCAAATAAAAATCTAGGGGGGGAGATATTTGCAGCTCATTTCACAAACTAACCTTCTTCAATATACTAACAGCTTTTCTTACCTTTTCCTCTGGTTGCCACCTTTGACCTCCTTTTGCCTCAGGTTGCATTGCCCTACCCCTCAGCAACCCAACATAAAGTATAGTTCAAGGAAGCCTTCAGTATCCTAAAATTTTCTTTGTATGTTATCTAATTGACACTAAGAGTTACTGAATTGTACAATGTGCTCTTCTTTCCAAGCTTCCAGAGATTTTTTGGGAAAGAGCCTAAGCTAGTTCATTACTTGACTCATCTGCAGTTATATAAATTGATGACTATTCAATTTCAGTGAACTTGGGGTTTCTGCTGTCCTAGGGTTGTATGATGGTTTCCAAGGTATGAAGGAAACACCTCTAGTGAGGTTCAGTTGCCCAGAATGGTCAGTGCAGTGCTTTCTCTCGACACTCCTAGATGCACCCCAACCTTGGTGACTTAAAAAACCCCAAACCACTGTCTAGATTCCCTGGTATGCTGTACTGCCTTGTCCTGGAGGCCAAATTACTTTCATAGGAGCTGATCCTAATAGGAGATTGACAGACCTGTACCATTCAGGCTGAATGAATCTCATGTCTCCTCCTTCAAGGCACTCTGCTGGCCCTTGTCCTCCTTTGTGAGACCTCCTAGCATAATCAATGCAAGAAAACAATACCTGGAAATGAAGCTTGGTGAAAACTTGAAAAGTTTGTGCATAATGAAAGTTGATGCAATGTGAAAGTTTGAAGCAATTTCTGCTATGCTTAAAGCAAAATTCTCTAAGGCAATGAATTATATAATGTCTCAGAATATGGGAATAGGGGTAATATGTAACACAGAAAATTAATATTCTAACATATTATCCTGCTATAGATGTCTGTCTGAAACTTGGGGAAATTAGTTAAAATCATGCTGAAGTGAGTTTCTGAGCATCTATTTCCTTCCAGACTCTAATTTTTGTACTTTCAAATGTTATTTTGATGTATAGTTCCTTATTAAAAGTCTCTTTTCCTTATGCTCCTATAATTACTTAAGCCTCTTCCTGACAATCATTTGGTTTCAAACAAGAAATTTGAGATAATTCTTTAAGATGGGGCTTTGCAAAATGCATTATTGAGGTCATATTGGCCAATTTTAAACTCAGCATTTTATTATATTTTTAGGCATAGATAATTGAATATAAAAATAAAATATGCCATTTGTCTTGCTGTTTCAAAAGTTAGAGGTAGGTCGTTGTACTTACTGATTTTAGTAGAACTTAGCTGTTTGTTTGAATATGTTCCGTATTCAAGGAGAGGTCATTGTCAAAGCTTGTAAATGCAAATTAAAGTGATACAGCATTTTCTAGTTCTTCAATACATTGTGTTCCTTCATTTAGCTTTATTATCCTAAACATTATATTGCTGAGTTTTTTTTAATTGTACTTTAACAGAATTTAGTGGTAAAGATTTTATGATATGGTCAATGAAAAATTTCTGATTTCTAAAAAACAATTTGATTTGGTTATGTTTATGGAATACATCTCTGAAATCCAGAAAAAAATTACTTTTACACAGAAATCTGCATTTTTATAACTTCTTACTTGACCTAAACTCTTAGGAGAATTTGAGAAAATGTGAACTCAGACAATAACTGTGTAAAGTACAATAACTTAGAAGCTTGGATAAGCAAAATTAAGTTAATAACAGTGTAAGTCTAATCCACAAAACCTGAAGCCAAAATTTCTATATTGGGACTCAAATTATCCAATTTAGCTGTCAACAGAAGTCAATTAAGATGACTGCCAAATCCATACTTTTTTGTGTTCACATGCCAACCGGTTTTTAGTGAACTAATAAACAGAGTAATGTCATATCATATCCATAGGTAATGTCATATCATAGCTATTCATAAAAGTGAATAAAACCTTTTAAAACTTAAGTCGGATCATGTCATTCTTTTGCCTGATTCCATTGAATGGCTTTGCACCTCAGAGTACAGGTTCAAGTTCTTACATTAATCTTTAAGCACGACCATCACCTTCATCACTCCATGTTCTCTCTGACCTCATCTGCTTGCTCTGAATTACCAGCTGGGCTTCAAACATGCCAGGTTTATTTATTTTTAAAATACATCATATTTTACAAATATTTATTATTTTTCATCAGTCTGTAGGCCGATTGGGCAGTCCTGCTGCTGCTGTCCATTGGGCTCACTCCTGTGGCTGCCTTTGGCTGGCAATGAGTGGAGATGGGCTCAGCTGAGACAATGGGGATGGCTAGGCCACTTTTTCATGGTATTTCATCTTGGGTTATGGCTGTGGCAGCCCAAAAGCAGTGTTCCAAAAGGGGAAAGGCAGAAGCCATAAGGCCTTTTGAGGCTTAGGGTCCAGAAATTGCACACTACTTTATCAACATTCTATTCATTGAAGCAAATCTGAAACCAACCTCAGATTCCAAGTGGAAAGATGAGCTGCAAAGAAGTCATGGCCAGATTTAATCTACCACTCGTGCAACACCATGGCATCACCAGAAGTCTGGCTCACTTCATTCAAATGTCCTACTTTCTAATCAAAATCACCCATCTTTCTGCATTGACATCCATCTCTTCAAATTTCCAGTTCCTGACCTCTTCATCTTCTCAAACTCATCCTAACTTTTCTTCTCTCTCAATGCAAGTGGTTGATCTGAGCATTCTTTCACCTGTCCTCATCATTCCTACTTAGGGATTTGGGTGGAGGCTGGAAGTGGGAAGGGCTGAAATCACACAATCAGAAAGAAATAACATAATCAAAATGGATTGGCAGATTGGCCCCACCTAGCCTAAAACCTCAGCTCCCAGCTCCACCTGTGAGTGCTTTCACCTATTCCTGGTCAATTTCTCTTTCATTCCCCCCTGGTGCTAGTTCAAACCTCTGCATTCTATAAGCTCCTCACTCAAACCCCATTAAACCCTGTCCCATACTCTCAGCAGACAGTGCTCTCTCTTATTCCCTTAAGGAGACAAAAGTCATTAGACATGATCATTCTCAACTTCATATTCCCATCCTACAGAAATACCTACCTCACCTTTTCTTCTTCAGTCTTAAAGGATAAAGTTTCCCCTCATCCAATTCAAATATAGCCATACTTGTCTTGTTCCTGATCTAAAGGGGAAAGCATTCAGTTCTTGCCATTAAGTAAAATGTGAACTGTGAGTTTTTCGTAGATATATGTACTTAAAAGAATGAGGACATTTTCTTTTACTGCTAGTTTGTTTAGTATTTTTATTATGAAAACATAAAACTTTTTTCCTAAATCTATTGAGTTGATCATCTGTCTTTATCTTTTATTCTATTAATATGCTAAATTGCATTGACTTATTATATTTTCATATATTAAACCAACTTGACATTCCTGTGATAAATCCAACCAGGAAATGCCATATAATCTGAGTCTCCATTTATAATTTTTACTCTTTTTCTTTCTGTTTCTCAGACTGCATAATCTCAATTGACCTATCTTCAGTACACTGTGTTTCTTCTTAAAATTCAAATCTGTTGTTGAGCCCCTCTAATGATTTCTTATTTCTGTTATTGTATTTAACCTCCTAATTTTCTATTTTACATTTAAGTCTGTTACCATTTTTTTTTGTATGCCTCATACCTTTGTGTTGGTAAATAGACATTCAAATAATAATGTGGCAACACTAAAACTAGGAATCCTTCTCCCCAAACCAGAATTTGTTATTGTTGCTGTTTATTATTATTATTGTTGTTGTTGCTGTAGTGATGTTCTCACCACTTCTACTCAGCATTACACTGGGAGTTCTAGCTAAGGCCATTAGTCAAGGAAGAAAATAAGCATCCACGTTGGAAAGGAAGAGGTAAAACTTTTCTCTATCTACAAATGACATGTAGAAAATTCTATGGAATCCATAAACAAACTATTAGAACTAATAAATAATTCAGCAAGGTTGCAGGTCCAAGTTCAATATAAAAATGTCAATTTATTTCTACACACTAGCAATGAACAATTAGGAAATGAAATTTAAAAAAAACAACTCCATTTACAAGCCACCAAAAACATAATCTACCTAGGAATAAATTATAAACCACAAAGCATCACTGAAAGAAACTATAGAATATCTAAGTAATTTGAAAGACATTCCATGCCCATGAATTGGGAGACTTAATGTTTTCATATTGAAATACTCATCAAATTAGCCTAGTAGCCACCTGTTGCTGCTATACATAATTGTTGTGACATAATTGATGATATTCCCTATGCTGTACCCTACATCCCCATGAATATTTTGTAACTGCTAATTAATTGGAGAAAAGCACCTCATAAATTATATAAATGTCTAACCACTATGCTGTACACCTGAAACTAATATAAAATAATATTAAAGGTAACCTGTAACTGAAAAAAAATAATTTAAAAAATAAATACTCTTCAAATTGATTCAGAGTTTCAATGCAAAACCCTATCAAAACTCCAGCAGTTTTTTTCCCCCCAGAAATTGACAAGCTGATTCTAAAATTCACATGGAAATTCAGGAACCCAGAATAGCCCAAACAATCTTGATAAAGAAGTCAGAGGTTTCACATTTTCTGATTTTAAAACTTACTATAAGCCTACATGAATCAAGAGAGTATGTACTGGCATAAAGCTAGGCATAAAATTCTTCGGAATAGTATAAAGAATTTAGAAATAAACCCTACACTTACAGTCAATTGATTTTCAACAAAAGTGCCAAGACAAGACAATTAGAAAAATAAGACTTTTTTTCAAAAACTGATGCTGGGACATCAGTTGGACATCCACGTCAAAAAAGAAAAAAGTTATACCTTTATCTCATATGATATAAAAAAAATCGCTCATAATGTAAATGCTAAAACCAGAGAATTCTTAGAGGAATACATGGAGTGTATCTTTGCAACCTTAGATTAGCTAGTGGTTTTTAAGCCATGACACCAAAAATATAAGCAACAACAAAAAAATAAACAACTGGCTTTTCTTAAGAATGAAAACAAAGTAAGGATATACACTTTTATTCAATATTTTATTGAAGTTCTAGCCAGTGTAATCAGATTTTTTTTAAAAAAATGAAACAATGCAAAGATTGAACAGAAAACAAAACCCATTTGTATTTTTACATTTGATCTTAGCTAAAAGGTCTAGAGGCAATAATCTGTTTCTGTTTTTAGATGACACATTTGTCTATGTAAATAAACATAGCTTTTGTAGATTGCAAGGAATATACAAAAACACACAGAGAACAAATAAATGCATTCACCAAAATTATAACACATGTGTAAATGCCTGACGTTAAGCCATTTTATTACCAAGGCATCCATTTCAAAGCCATTCTTCTCTAATAAACACTGCTAGCTGGATAACACAGGTACTAGTAAAAAATAAATAAATAAGATACCATGCTGCCCCACCCACGAAGTTCCCCTTTTAGAAAGCCCTGGGCAACCTGTATAACTGACTTCTTGGGTGACCTTGCTTCACCCTTCCCATGCCCTAATTCTCACTTCTATGCTTTAAATTTGAAAATGAAGAGTGAACACGTGAAACTCTCAGCACCCCACCCTCAATCCTAATAAAGGCTGAGTCCCACGTACATGCTCCCTCTTTCTTTATCTACAACCTTGCTGTGTGGTCCTCAGGAGTACTCTATACCCTCCAGAACCTGTGAGGAATAAATCTTGTTCTTCAAAGTTCCCTGATAGTTTTTTGCTGAGGTGAACATTGAAATCATAATAAGAACCACAGTGCTTGCTTGAGCAGCACATATAATAAAATTGGAACGATACAGAGAAGATTAGCATGGCCCCTGAGCAAGCATGGCATGTGAATTCGTGAAGTTCTATATTTAAAAAATTAGTAAATAAATAAATAAATAAATAAATAAAGTAAGTAAGTAAGAGCCACAAATGCTGGTCCAGCCACGACATTACCTCCTGTCTAGGAAATATCTGTGGGAGCTCACCACAAGTTGGATGGGCCTAGATTAGTGTCTCAGACATTTCCAGCCCATAGCATTACTATCAATAGGCTGAGACCTGACACAGCAGACATGAAGAACATAAGATAGATTTTAAAAATCAATGAGATTTCTATATACTAAATATGAACACATGGACACTAAAATTAAAGACACAATACCATTTAAAGTCATTCAAAACTAAATGAAATAATTAGAAATAAACCTAACAAAATATGTACGTTTCTTGCATACTGAAAATTACAATATACTGATGAAAGAAATTAAAGAAGACATAAATAAATGGAAAGACATACTATATTCATTGATTGGAAGACTTAACATAGCAAAGATGTCAACTCTCAAACTGATAAAAAGGTTTAACATCATTCTTAAAACAAATCTCATCATGATGTTTTGGGGATATAGATGAGATTATTCTAAAACATATAAAAAACAAAGGAATTAAAATAGCTAAAACAATTTTGAAAAAGAAGAATAAACTGGGAGGAATAGTCTAACCAATTTCAAGACTTACTATATATTTACAGTAAACAAGATTCTGGTGGTATCGGCAGAGGGATAGATGCATAGATCATTAAACAGACTAGAAATCTCAGAAATATCCCCATACAAATATGGCCTGCTGATTTTTGACAAAGGCACAAATGCAATCATTAAAGGATGGATAGACTTTTCAATAATGGTGCTGGGGATATTGATTTGTGCTAGGAACAACAACAACAAAAAGAACCTTGACTTACACCTCACACTTTATAAAAAAGTTCACTCTAAATTGTTAACTGACTTAAATGTAAAATATAAAACTATAAAGCTTTCAAAAAGAAACAAAGGAAAAAATCTTCAGACTCTATAGCTAGGCAGAGTCCTTGACACCAAAAGCATAATCAATATAAAGAAACTGTGGGGCCTGCCGAGTGGCGCGATGGTTGAGAGCTGGCTTGGGACGCCAGAGAGCCCGGTTCGGATCCCACATATGAGGGCCAGTGACACTGCCCTCCACAGCTAAGATGCTGAACAACAGCTCAACCTGGAGCTGGGCTGCCGTGGGTCGCCGGCTGCAGAGTCGGCTGCAGAGTTGGCTGCAGCCCCGGCTGCAGCCCCTGTGGCAGTGGGTTGCCATGGGCTACTTTATGTAGCCAGCAGCCGTCCAGTAGCCAGCGGCTGATCTGTCTCGCCCAGGAAGAGTGCAATGATGGTGCCAACTTGGGCCGGTGAGGCAACGTCCTCCACAACTAGACTGAAGAACGAAATGATAGCAACTTGTCTGTTCCCCTTCCCCCAGTTCCCTAGCACTGTTCCCATCCCCCAAATTCCCCAATAAAAATCTTAAAAAAATATATGATAAATTGATTTCATCAAAATATTTTTGCTCAGTGAAAGATCCTGTTAAGAGGATAAAAAGAGAAGCTACAAACTAGGAAAATATATTTATAAATTATTTATCCAACAAAGGTCTAGTATCTAGAATACATATAAAACTATTGAAACTCAAGAGTAAAAAGCAAAAAACAATAAAAAAAAAACCAATCCAGTTAGAAAATATGCAAAAGCATGACAAGAAATTTCACAAAGGGTATGTACAGATGGCAAATAAGAACATATAAAGGTATTTAACATCCTTAACCATTAGGGAAATAAAAATTAAAACTGTAGTGGGATATCATACACACCTATCAAAATGACTGTAGTATAAAGTAGTGACAACACTAAACGTTGGTGAGAATGCACTGAAACTGGTAGGGTGTGTAAAAAAGGACAGCTAACCTGGAAATCAGTTTGGCAGTCTCTCAAAAAAGTAAACATGCATTTTAGAAATGCTTTGCCCAGAGCCGCAAAGTAATCTGCAGATGGCTGCTGCCCATACTGTGCTTGGAGGTGCCTCAAGAAGCCAAGCCATGAACTAAGGCTGACTGTTACTAGAATCAGATTTGGGGCTGCTTAACCATTGATTTGGGACATGCCAAAGCCAGATGTTGCTTGTTTGGATTAGTGAACCTTTGAGAGATTTTAGGAAAGTCTGCATATGAGCCACGGCAGGCCATTTGTATGGAAAAGCCACTGGAAGCTGCTCGATGTGTCCGCAAGTTGGGTTGAGCAGAGCCTCAGGGAATCACTAGGGCAGTGTGAATGAAGGTTTTAGCCAGGTTGATGGAGACTCGGTTATGGCGTCTGCATGCATAAGCACACCAGGAAGGGGGAAGAATCAACAAAGAAACAATGGCTTCCACCAGCTCCTCCACCCAGGAGTAAGCTGCCCCTCCAGCCATTGCCCTGAAGCTGGACAACTCAGTTTCTCCCTATATGCCCCTGGTGCCTTTCAAGCTTCTGCCTCAGTGCTCGAGCTCACAGCAAGTGAGTCCATCGACAAGTAAGTCCATGTGAATGCCCTTTAATAGTGTCACCTGGGATTGCTGCTGCCCTCGTCTCATTCAGCCACAATCTCTGCTGGTTTTCACAACCAGAAGTTATGGGAATTTCTCTCACCTTTGGGCTTGGGAGCCTGGTGTGCGGCAGGGACCCCTCACTTCTTTTGGGGGGACATACGCAGCCAAGATACCATTCCTGATATTTAGTGGTCAGATGCCTGTATGGAACCAGCCTGTTCTATGTCTCTGCCCCTCCTACCAGTCTCGAGGTGGCTTCCTCTGTATGTCCTTTCCTTTATACAACATTCTTAAAATGAAAAATTATAGAATGGAGAACAGACGATTGGTGTCTAGCGTTTAAGTAAGTAGGGTGAGGGGAAAGAAATCCGGCTACAAAAAAAAATATATATATATATATATAATGACTAATCCATATGGTGATGGAATACTGATTGTATTGAAGTCAATATTCTGGTGTGATCTTGTACTATTGTTTTGCAAGTTGTAATCATTGTAGAAACTGGATTACTGGGACCTTTTTGTACTATTTCTTACAGCAGTACAGGAATCTACAATTATCTCAAAATTAAAATTTTAATTAAAAAATAAGCTTAAGTGTTAAAATATAAGTAATGAAATAACAGCAGAAATACTTGGCAACACAGAACAAGTGAAATTTGGTTGCAGGAAAGAAATGCAGAAAGGATACCCCTGTCATATACTATTTCTGGTAAGATAGTCTGTACTCTATAACATTAAATATACTGTAATTATTGGGTAAATATTTTTTCAAGGATCTGAGTCCTACTCTATGGTTTTATGGTTATATTTAAACAAAATAGTAAAAACAGAAAAAAAAATCTTGAATAGCCTAAATGGTCAACAATGATTTAGGGCAATCTCAACACATTTTAAATTTATAGGACAAAATATTTTACAACAACAAAAATTGGTGTTTACTGCAATGACTGAATTCCATTATAATCTGATCAACAAATATGACAAAATAAGACATGATAAAGTTTGATTAATGCATATATTGTTTTATATAAAAATTGCTTTGAAAACTAGGTTGAATCATCACATTTTGAATCAATAGTGCCCATTTGAATCAACTCAAATAAATGGACACTAACTGTTACAATAAAATCATCAAGACTTTGGGTGGTTTAATTGGCTTGTATAGCACATGAGAAATGTATTTCAGTAAATGTAACTGTCAACTCTTTTATCCAAACTAGAAAATTGCTTTTAAGTGAAACAATCATTATGCATGCTGACCATGGCATTGATTGGGGTTGTTACTATGGAAAAAGCAATAGAAACAATTAACCAAGGCCACCAACCACAGTAATTAATTGTCAGAACTGAGGTTCTGTTGCTGGGGAAAAGGTCAGAATGTAAAAGCAAAAGCGTAGGAGTGCAAACAAAATCAGAGTTGGGTATGGATTGATGTCAAATTGAAACAAGGCTTGTGATTAAACATTTAAAGAATGGCCCAATAGAATATAAGTCTGAAGATGAATCCCAAACTGGGAGATATATTTTCAATGCGAAAAGACTCACGAAAACCTCAAGTGAGTTTCAAGAACGAAGGCGTCTGCCAGGCCCTTCATGAAAGCACCATGCCTCCAAGAAAAGTTTAGCAGAAGGTGGGAATAATAGTCTGAAATGGCAGCAGTTAACAAGAGCAACACTAACCTTACTTCCTGGCCTTGAGAGACACCCATGTGATAGAATAAAACAGCCTGTGTTTGAGAAAGCTGTAAGGAAAGTTGTCTCCTTAAGGGAAAGTAATTGAAGGCAAGGACATTTCCATTTTGCTGAATCCATAATTTAAGTTTCATTGAGCATGGCAGAAGTATGGAATTAGAAGGCATATGTGGCAGTACAGGTATCCCCAGCTTTTCAAAAGTTCGTGCTATGCCACTTCACTTTTACAAAAGACCTACACGAGTATCTGTTTTCACTAACTGAAGGAAATCCGAAGAGGAGTTTCACTTATGCAAAAAGCAAAAATAACGTCCAGCATTTGTTTTGCACTGAGCTGTTATAGAAGCAGTGCACACCCCGAGCAGTGAGGGTGGCCCCGCCAAGCTCCTTCCTGAGAACTACACACCATATCTCAACATTAAGTCACCATAACTTTGAACTGTGTGAGCACCTGTGCTTTATCTTAGTTTATTTTGTGCATCCACTATTATTAAAATGTTTCCTAAGGTAATTTCTTCTTCACTTTACACCATTTTGTCTTATGAAAGGTTTCATAGGACTGCTGTACTCTTGGATAGTGGGGGCAACCTGTATTTTAAAAAAGTCTGGGTGATGATGAGAACAAGGAAGTATGAACTTCTGGTGATGACTGAGGTCAACAGTGATATCAGGCATGGTGGAGGATGAGTGGTAAATGGACATTGTACTATTGCTTATTAGCCACCCCTAGGCAGTGGCAGCTGATGAAATGGTGGCTTCTTGGGGGTTGTTTATGGAATGATGTTTGCAATTGGCAGAGGTCTGTCAAAGACATGGCATTGTACATATAGGAAATAGAAATGCTTCTGTGTAAGGTCATGCGTTCAGCTTCATACAAGACATTACTCTAGGCACTGAGGATTCAGTAGTGAGCAAAACAGACAAAATCTCTATCTTCAAAAAGCTTTCATTTTAGTAGAAAGGACAAAAAGGGCAGAGATTGGTATTAAAAATTACCTGGTGTTTCTAGGTAAGGTTTGTGTATATGTTGATATTATGTATGAGGTCTGACAATTAAGTTTGCGAACTGATTGTAGACAAATTTCTACATACCTCATTGCTGAATATCAATACAGTCACCTTTAAAGTACTCCCCTTGGAAAGCTATGCATCAGTGCCAGCACATAGTCCACCCTTCAAAGCAAGTTTGGAACTTTTTTTCTGGAATTGCCATTAGAGCTGTCAACATATTACCCTTGATGTCTTGAGTGTCATCAAAATGTCTTCCTTTCAATATTTCCTTTATCTTCAGGTAAGAAAGAAGTCATTGGGGGCCAGATAAGGTGAGTATACTCGGGAGGGCGTTCCAACACAGTATTTGTTTACTGGCTAAAAATGCCCTCACAGACAGTGCTGTGTGAGCTGGTGCATTGTCAAGATGCAAGAACCATTAATTGTTGGCAAAAAGTTCAGGTTGTTTTCGTCTAACTTTTTCATGCAGCCTTTTCAGCACTTCCAAATAGTAAACTTGGTTACCTGTTTGTCCAGTTGGTACAAATTCATAATGAATAATCTCTCTGATATCAAAAAGGTTAGCAACATCTTTGCAACAAGGTCGCAAACTTAATTGTCAGACCTCGTATACATATTATGTTAGGTTCTGCCAGATATATTGGTGCTACATTGAACAATAGTAGCATATCCTGAAGGCATATGAACATGTAAAGTTGGAAGAAAAAAAAAAGGAAAACTGAGATAAGTAGTGTTGCCATGATAGCTATTTTCAAAATTGGAAAGCTTATGACATAGGGAATAAACTTGTTCACACTCTGGAATGAAATGGTAGAAGTAATAGGAAGAGAATTTGGGTTTAATAAAAATTTAAATGCTTTAAAGCTTACTGAAAGGTGTTCAAGGTGGAGGAGCCCTTGATTTGTGGGAGGATGGGTGATGGTGGCACAGAGGGTATTATTGCATGGGTGAGAAATCAGTCTTTGGCACATTAGCTAAATTTCTTTGAACATTAAGATTCTATGGCTTTTTTTAGGAAACAACAACTATAGGACTTAGACACTTACAACAGGATATAAATCCCTGAGAACCCCTTTGGCCAGATTCTCCCTTCTCAATGCTCACCATATGGTGTACCTACCTCTCTTGTACCTTAATTGCAGCTTTTGAGGCTTCCTGAAACTAGCTTTAACTTCCAAGGACTGGAGAGCTACACTAAAGGTCAAAGGCAGTAGAACCATCTAGTATTGGGTTTCTCAACTTTGGAACTATTGTCATTTGAGGCTGGATAATTCTTTGTTTGGGGGCCATCATAGGATATTTAACATATTCTGGGCTTCTACCCATAAAATGCCAGTAACATCCTTCCCCACCCCTCAAGTATTGACAATCAAAAATGCCTCAAAACATCGCCAATGTCACAGGTTGAGAACAATTGCACTAGTATTATTAAAAACTTATGCAAAATAAAAACAGTGAAAAATATTAAACATAACCATGTAGGGAAAATGGATAGAAAGCTAAAATGTATTTGTCATTCTCACTTTAATAATTCAAAACTGTGTTTTGCTAAAAGCAACACTATTACCTAATTTCACTGTACATTTCATGGGAGCATTTTAAAAGGAAAACATTTTAAAATCACTCAGGACTTTTTCTTTTTATAATTCAGCATTCAGATAGATATGCCTCCTATGTAAATTAAGTGAGTTAATGCCTGTAAACCTCTTAAATTATGTCTGGTACATAATAATCAATATGTAATATTTGAAAATATTCAAGCTTCCAATGAGCATGTTTTTGCAAACCATTTTTAATGATACATGTGATAGCAATGAATTTTATTTTTTGCTATTTGCTATAATATATGGTTTGTATTTCAGAGGCACATCTAATATTGGATAAGCACCTAATACATATTTGTACATAAATTAAATAAATGTGTAAATAAATGAATGGGTATCTTTTATTTTTATCAGTATACCAATAGATATATTCCATGTCTTTACTATATGCAAGGGATAATAATAGGTTTTCTATTTGCAAAATATTTGATAAAATGCTTACCTGGTATAAATTAAAAGAAAGATAATGTCTCTAATGAGTCTGAGACTTTAGGTGAAGAGATTGGACAATAGAATATTATTAGTTTGGATTAAATGCTACTCACAGCATTTGAAAAGAAATGTGTTCAGAGAAAAACTAGCAAATTTTCTAGCAAGAATGAAAGGAAAAGAGAGAGTTCACAAAGCTAGTCCTTGGTGACTTGAAAAGGAAACTTCTCAACACAGCTGAACAAAACTTGGACTTTATAGAATGGATCAGATAAGGGGTATAGCTTTCACATTTTTAAATTCTCTAAGCTTAGCATGGTGATGCTCAGTAATGGCTCAGGGAGAATAGACTAAGTTTTAAAAAAATGCTGTGGACATCTGAGAGCTTCAAGATACCTATTACTAAATCTAGAGAGGCATGTAATGTAAAAGAATTATGAGTTTGGTTATAGCACATGGAGTTGACTATAATTAAATAGATAAGAATACAGCTAAATTTTTAAAAGTTAAAGACTTAGTGTACTGACTAAGATATCAACAGTTTGAACTAGAAAAGAGTGTAGCTGTTAAATACTTAAAATGGACCTTGGGACCTCAGTCCTCGCGAGGCAGAAAGCTAACTGAGAAAGCAGCCCAGCCCCAAGGAGATAATCATGGAATAAGAATGTCCAATGACCTGAGGAAGCTCCCCACAGAGAGCAGATGATCAGGAGCTTAATGAAGAACCACTTCCCTCCCAGCTCTGCCCAGGGTAGGGCCTCTGCACAATGCCTGCTCAGGGAGATTTCAGAATTGTTACCTGTCTTTAGCACTAGAATGGGTCTGTTTTATCACCCTTATCTTTTCACTGATTTACTACTTTAATAGTGCTTATTAGGAGCAGATAATCTTTTTTTCTGATTTTCAAACCAAGAAAAACCATGTTGGAATTGATACAAATTATTTTAAAGCACTGGACTTTGAGGCTGAGTACAGATCAGATGGGACTTTGGGTTTTCTTCCTCCTAGGGGAAGTAAGTGTATATTGCACGTGGAAAAGATAGTGATCTGAATATTTATATCTCAAAGGGTAGGCTCTACTTTTATTTCATTCCATACATATGATCGGATTGGACTTGTCTGCCACTTGAAGTCAGATGTTGACTTGTGGCTTGCTTTGGCTAATAAAACATGACCAGAAGTGCTATGTGTCACTTACAGGCAGAGGTATTAAGTACAGGACATGGCATACCGTATACTCTTGCACCTAATTCTGTGATTGTCGAAACTTGTGTCAAGTTGATGCCTCCATCAACTTGGCCAACACAGTGAGGACATGTAGTATGGGAGAGAAATGAAGTTTGCTCTTTTAAACCACTGAGAGTTTTCTAGTTGTTGGTTTTCATAGTACAACCAAATCTGTCCTGATTGATACCTCTATGAATCCTTCTTAAGATCAATGAAGAAAGAGGTCATTGAATGCTCCTACAAAAGTATTTTAAAAACTATTTTACTGTAATAACCATTAATTGGTTATAAATAATAACTATATTTTTCATTCACATTTTTTCAATTACTTCCATTATAATTTCTTTTCAGAATTAATTTCAATGATTACTGAATTACAAAAACTTTTGTCAACATTTTTAAAGAATGCAGAAATTTGCAGCAATATAGAATCTGGCTTTCTTCCAAATCCCACAAAGTATAATTCCATAATGCATTAATAATTATTATTGAAAATAACTTTAGAACATTAAGGCAATTTTTTGTTGGTGTTCTTTCACTTCATTAGGCATACTGAATCTTTATTCTACTGTGTAATTGGAGAATGAACCCAATTCTATTATCTACTTCCAAACATGCACCCACCTAGCAGAAGCCTGTCAGTCACCTCCTCACCTCTTTCCTACCAGAAGTACAGAAATAATTGTGCCAGAACCATGTGGACAAATTGAATTGCCCATGAGTCCTAGCTCCCAGGTTATTATAGCACAAAGTTAATTAGGGCTTTTAAAACATAAATTTCCTAGTGGTTCCATTGTCTTCAGTAAAATGACAGGAAAAGCTACTTTATCAAATTTGGTTCACAGTATAATTGACATTTGATTCCTTTTTAAGAAAATTTGTCAAGAATTCAAGAATGTACTGCTATATTAATTATACCTACTAAAAATTCAGCAAAAGTGGGGGACGGGGAGTGGGGGAGTCATCAATTCAATCAGAAACCTGATCAGAAACAAAAAAATCAGTTTGTCAAAGCAAATTGATTTGGGTATGCTTCTCCCTAATATCACTTTAGAGCTTTCAGTACTTCAATATAATATACAAATTATCTATTTCAAGATCAGTATTCATTTTCTCTAATATGTCTGACCACAAAGAATTCTTTCCTTTCAATCAGTCTATGTAATGCTATTTTCTTTAAAGCATCTGATTAAAAAGAAAATGATATAACTGAGTTCTAGAAATAAGTATAGGAATAAAACACCCTAGTGATATGAGTCCAAAAATGTAATATATAAATTTGTCATTAAGTTGAAAAGGCATAATGCCCTTGAACTTATAAAAGAGATTAAGACTGAAGCAAAACCTTGCTTTAGAGCCATGGACTATTATTTCAGAAAATATCTTGTGAGTGAATATTAACAGAGTGATACCAATGGAACCATGGGTGGAATATGTGTCAAGGTAGCCACGTCTAGAAAGGCTTCAGGAGACAATGCTTTGTTGATTCTTATGCCAGTCCACATTTACAATTTAGACAGCCACAATTTTATGGCAAAAATTTTAAAGGACATTCTGTATTAACTTCAAAAATAAATGTATGATTTATGTATTTTACACTGAGCGACTTTAAAAATAAATTTATGATTCTCTTTTTTTTCCTTTCAAGTTTCATATTCCTCCACAATTCTGAGGGCTAAGTTTCTGAACCTCCAATTTCCTTAGGTTTTATCATAAATTCAAATAACCTTGGACATGCCATAGATGTCAAGGAACTTGCTCTGCTTATAATGCCTTTCTTTTTCTGTTTTGTGAATGCCTCCTTATTCTTCAAGATTCTATTTAAATTACAACTCAATAAAACCTTTCATAATTCCCTCAGGCAGTTATTTGATTTTTCTTCTGTGATCCCATGATGTTTTGTCCACAGTATTTTTATGACTTCACATGTTATTACATTCCCGCTATTTAGGTGTCTCTTACACTGTGAGGACTTTGAGGGTAATTACTGTGTCTTTCTTCTCTGCTATCTGAGTACATAAATAGTATCAGCCACATGATGGAATTTGATTCATGTTTGTTAGATGAGTATATGATTCTCTAATAGTCAGTTTGGGTGCAATGAAAACTGGTAGCCATTCCCCAATATTATTCTACTCTGCTCTTAATCATAGACATCAATCCCCAAGTTTCAGGTGGGCATGTGACTTCTCAGGTAGAAACAAATTTCCCCATGTCCCTGAGTGAATTAAGTAAGTTCTTACCAGTGGTATGTGAGCACAAGTGATGTGTACAAATTCTATACCATTTCCATAGAAATTATGTATCTTCTGCTTATTCTCATCACCTTATCTACAAACTGGAGATCAGCTGTGATACTGATGAGGCCGCTTTGGCATGCAGACAAGGAGCACACCTTGAAGGATGGAGGGGCTCTGCATTAAAAATAAACTGGACACCTAGAAGGTCTCATGAAACAAAGCCACCTGTTCACAATGTGTTTGTCCACCTCACCTCGGACTGTGATGAAAGAGAGAAATAAACTTCTATACTGTCTGAGACATCACTTTTGGAATCCCTTTGTTACAGAAACTCATCCTATATCCTATATCCTATGCAATATAGGTACCTGTGTGGAGGCAGTTAGTCCTAAGGCAAGCAGCTTAAGCAACTTTCAGACCTGATGGATACTGCCACATCGGCCCTCTAGTTGCTGTGGCTCCCACTAGTATACAATGGCTGCGGTTCCAGCAACCCCTGCCAATATCTGTACAGCTCCCAACAGTAGTAGCAGCTCTAGACACTTCAACAGCCAGGGACATCAGCTTCAGTAGTTTCCAACAGTTGCTTCTGTCAGCAGCTCTCACAGGATTTTTCAAGCCTGTTCCTTTGTCACCAGATAGCTGTTATCCTCTCAGCATCTAAATAACTATATCTAGTGGTATGTTAAAAATGTTTCAATGGCTCTCTTTCTCAAAACAAAAAACAAACAAAAAAGACTCCAGTTTGTGTGCTGATTTCCACATGTAAGTAAATACTCACAGCATGGCCAACTTCATACTAGCAGTATGACATCACTAAATGTGGACCATGCACTTGGCTTTTGTGATCTGGTAAGAGCAGCCTCCAACACACCACTGACGACAGTATCAGTTATATATTGTGGCATAACAAACCATCCAAGTTTATCAGCTTAAAACACAAACTCGTTATTTGCTTACAATTCTGGACAGTAATTTTGTCTGGAATCACTGGGTGGTTCCTCTGTTGTTTCCTCCTGGGACTAACATCTTAAATTGAGGATGGATGAATTAGTTTAGGATGGCCTCATTCACTCGTACGCCTGGCAGTTGGTGCTCACTATAAGCTGGGATACCTTGAATCTCCTCCCATGGACTCTCATACCATACCAACCTAGCGTGGGTCTTTACTTGGAGGTTCCGGGGCAGATTTCCAAGAGGGTGATTGAAGCAACTCCAGTGCCTATTGAGACTCTGCTCTGAAGTCTCATAATGTTCCTCTCCTTGCGTTCTGTTAGTCAGCCAAGGTAAGTCACAAGTCCAGCTTAAATTCAATGCAGTAAACCATTTTGATTAGACAAGAAAGCAGTTTAATTGGTAACATTTTCCCCTTGTGTATATAAACCCAATTGGTATTTAAAAATATAGCCACACCATCTCATACCCATTAGGATGGCACCTATAAGTTAAAAACAAACAAAACAAAAAATAACAAGTATTGGTGAGGATTCAAAGAACTTAGAACCCTTATACACCATTGGTAGGAAAGTAAAATAGTGCAGCTGCTATGGAAAGCAATATGACAGTTCCTCAAAAAATTAAACATATTATAGAATTACTATTTGATTTAGCAATTCCACTTTTAGGTATGTATCCTACAAAACTGAAAGTAGGAACTTGATGGCCGGCCAAGTGGCGCGTTGGTTGGGAGCTGGCTTGGGACGCCAGAGTGCCCCTGTTCGGATCCCACATTTGAGGGCCAGTGACACTGCCCTCTGCAGCTAAGATGCTGAACAACAGCTCAACCTGGAGCTGAGCTGCCGTGAGTCGCCGGGGAGGCGTAGGCTGCAGCCCCTGCTGCAGTGGGTTGCCATGGGCTACCGTGTGTAGCCAGCAGCCAGCGTGAGCGGCCAGCAGCCGCAGTGAGTGGCCATCCAGAAGCCGGCGACTGATCTGCCTTGCCCGGGAAGAGCGCAATGATGGTGCCAGCTTGGGCCAGTGGGGCGCATCCTCCACGGCTAGACTAAGGAACAAAGAGGACAGCAACCTGTCTGTTCCCCTTCCCCCAATTCCCCAGCACTGTTCCCATCCCCCAATTCCCCAATAAAAATGTTTAAAAAGAAAAAATAGAAAGTAGGGACTTGAAGAGAAATTTGTACACCCATGTTCATAGCAGCATTATTCACAATAGCTAAAAGGTGGAAGCACCCAAATGTTGATGGGAAGCAACCCATCAACAGAGGAATGGATAAAAAAGATATGGAGTATTCATACAATGGTATATTATTTAGCTTTAAAAATAAGGAAATTCTAACACACTATAACATGGATGAACATTGAGAGCATCATGCTACGTGAGATAAGCCAGTCACAAAAGGACAAATACTATTTGATTTCACTTATGTGATGTACCTAGAGTGGTCAAATTCAAGAGACAGAAAGTAGAATCCTGTTTACTGGGGACTAGAATAGGAAGTTGTTGTTTAATAGGTATAGAATATTTTTGGTTTTGCAAGATGAAAAGACTTCTGGAGCTTGGTTGTGCTTCAGTGTGAATGTAGTTAGTGTTACTGAACTATACACTTAAAAATAATTAAAATGAGAAATTTTATGTTATGTGTATTTTGCCACAATTAAAAAAAACTCACAGCCACAAATTCTTTGATATCTTTGACACTGAGTAATAAAATCTCTATCCTCTCTCATCGAATCTAGGTGGACTTTTGACTCACTTGAAACCAATAGGATGAGGCAGAAGAATATTGCATGAATTGTGATCTTACCTCAGAGAAGGAAATATCACTTCTGCTTTGCTTGCTGGGACACTTGCTTGTGAAGCCCTGAGTTGCCATATAAGAAGCCAGATTACCTATAGACACCATGCATGGTGAGAAAGCTAGGGCACATGGAAAAGCGATGAGTAGTGTTTTTAATAGCCCCACTTAAGTCTCAGAATACAATCAGCATCTACTGACCAACATGTAAGTGAAGATGCTTCCAGATGATTCTAGTCCCCAGCCACAGAGTCATACCCAGCACAGTGAGTCACTCCAGCTAAAGCCCCAGATATCACAAGACAAAGGCAAGCCATCCTCAAAATGCCTGGGTCAAAGTCCTGACTCACAGATTCAATGAGCTTCATAAAATGTTTGTTTGAAGTCTCCTAGTAATTTTTAATAACAGCTTTATTGAGATATAATTCACATACCATACAATTCATCCTTTAAAGTACATAATTTGAGGATTTTTCTTTTACTCACAGAATTGTGCAATTATCACTTCTATGTAATTTTAGAATGTTTCATCACCCAAAAAGAAGCCCCATACCCGTTAGCAGTCACTTTCCATTCCCTATTCCAGCTCTACTCTATAGATTTGCCTATTCTGGAAATTTCATATAAGTGGAATCATAATATATGTGGTCTTTTGTGTCTGGCTTCTTTCACTTTGAATGAAGCGCTCAGGGTTCATCCATGTTGTAGCATGTGTCAGTATTTTATTCTTCTATATGGCTGAATGATATTCCATTGTATGAATATACCATTTTGTTTTTCCAATCATCAGTTGATTAACATTTTGGTTGTTTTCATTTTTGGGCTATTATGAATAATGATGCTATGAACATTCATGAAAAGTTCTTACATGAACGCATGTTTTCAATTCTCTTGACTGTATACCCATGAATGAAATTGCAGGGTCATATGGTAAAAACATTTAGTTAGAATTTTGAGGATCTGCCAAAATATTTTCCAAAGTGGCTTTCCTATTCTACCAATGCCACCAGAAATGTATATGGGTTTCAATCTGTCATTGCAACCACTTTTTTTATCTGCCTTATTTTAGGTATCTAAGTGGGTGTAACATAGTATGCCATTGTGATTTTTGATTTACATTTTCTAATGACTAATGAATCTTTTCATGTGTTTATTGGAAATTTGCATATCTCCTTTGGAGAAATATTTATTCAAATACCTTACTCATTTTTTTAATTGGGCTATTTGTCTTTTTATTATTGAGTTTTAAGCATTCTTTAGATAGTCTAGATACAAATCCCCTATCAAGACATATGATTTGCAAATATTCTCTTCCATTATGTGGATTGTCTTTTCATTTTCTTCATGGTCTCCTTTGAAGTATGCAGCGCAAGGTTGATTCTCTTGATATTTCCCCTTAACATGTGTTGACATGAACACATTGCTAGTAGGCCGTATGGTCAGAGAAGTAATTACATTAGATTAATAAAAGTAATTTTGATTCTGAGCATCCTAAGAGGAGGATGATTTCCTTTATCTTTTGCTCAAAACAGTAAAATTATATCTTTATTAACACTACAACTAAACTTTTGGCTTTGATAAATTCAGGAGGAATATAAAATACTAAAGCCTTTTCTATGTTTTCAAAAACTGCAGTGATAATGATTTGGGGTAAATATATTTCCCCTAATGTATGATAAATGTGTATGTGATTATGTGATAATGTCATGTGAAACATTACCTTATAAAACAGGCTTTAGAAATTATTTTGGAAAAAAAGGTCCTAGAATGCACTGAAAAAATGCAACAGATAAGTTATTCTCCTCCATCATCTTTTTATCATAATGGCTGCAGTTTTGTTCATTTAAAGGACTTTCTCATATCAAGATAGATGACATTTAAAATAAAAAAATTGGACATTCCATAAAAGATGTTATATATATATATATATACATATATATATATATGTATATATATATATACATATATATATAGCTTCATCATAAACAAATTAATGAATATAATATTTATTGCTATAAATTAATTTGAACATTCACACAATGTGGAATATTTCATCTTTGTCACAAATTCAAATTCCCACCAATTAGAAGCCAGCTACTGTTTCTTACATAATCACTTAATTTGTCTAAAGACCCAAGTAATTTGGCTTTGTTTTGTCATTAAAATTTAACAACACTTTTACTAGTAATTCAGTTGTGCTCAAAGTGGGATAAACACAATATGTTATAATCCTTATAAAACATTAGATCTACTAGGATTTTACAATCTAATAATAATACTAAGTTAAGTACAGAGAAGAGAAAAGTGTTCTACTTGCTGCAGGAATCTAGGACATCCAAAAAATCTGATGAGGTTAGTTGCTTAGAGTAAAAAGTATCAGTAATGAAAAAGGCACTATTAATTCTATCCATATACAATAGCAGCCTTCAGTATTTCCCACCGCCTGCTGATGGATTAGGAGACTGTTTAGTAACACTATGTGAGTAACAGTTCCTTAATACTCCCTGTCATGTGGACTATAATAGCAGTGGTTTTGATCAATAATTCTGATAACCTAATAGGAAATTCTATTTCTCAAGAATTCTAATGGGAATATGTTTTCTTTATACAAATGATGAACTTGACCATAGAGTGAAGCTTTATTTCACTTGGTTTGGATAAATGGGATCAGCTCAATCAAATGTATCTTCCAAATAAAATCTTAAGGTAACATAATTATTAATTAAAACAGCTATATCAAAGCAACAATTGTAAAGCTTGTATAAGACACTTTACAGAGGGTAAGGGGGAAGGGAGGTGGTAGAAGAGGGTAAAGGGGTCAAATACATGGTGACCAAAGGAGATTTAACTTCGGGTGGTGAACACACAATGCAATATGTAGATGATGTATTACAGAATTGTACACTTGAAACCTGTATAGTTTAATTAATAAATGTCAGCCCAATAAATTTAATATAAATAAATAAATAAGGGGGGGGGGAAGAATGACCACTTACTAAATCGTCTCATAAACTATATTAAAACAAGCAAAATAAAAAATAAAGTCAGGAACTGAGTGCTAGCCTAGCTGGTGTCAGGTAGCTAAAATAGTATATTATTCACAAGGCATTCCAATTTTTGCCCTATTGTATGACATTTTCTATATGAATTTAGTGCTATGTGCTACTGAGAATTTGGATGAAGATGATACATGCCAAAATCAATTTAATACAAATATGTCTTCAGAATGTTTTTTAGCAAAAACTATGATTTCTGAACTAAATATGTATGGTAATTTGAACTGAAATGAACAAACACACTTTTCATTAGATGACAATGTTGACATGTCAAAAAGTGGACAGTTCACTAATGATGGTTACCTTTTCAGACCCACTGAGGTGCGGAAAATTCTCTATATTTGACTTAGAAGGATTTTAATTTTAAAGATTTGAAACATTCTCTCTCTCTCTCTCTCCCCTTCTATCCCTCCCTCTCCCTCTTCCTCTCTTTCCTGGTAAACAATCAGTAAAGTCGACTTGCTTATCTCAGGGCCATTTCTATAAGGTTAACTCCTTCCTCTGAGGTTGCTTGTGGCTGTTTTATTTTCACTCCTTCCTCAGCTACTGCCCAAACTCTTATAATTGCACAATGCAGATATACACAAATGAGGAGTTCAGTACCAATAAAATAAATGCATACGTGCATAACAACACTGTAAAAATAATTGTCCAGATGCATAACATAAACTAGCAAACGGTCATGAATATTCAGAGAACATTTTGAACTGATGACGCTGTTCTCAATTCATTGCGAGTTAACCTTTAAGAAGTTGAATTTGTAATATAATTGAATGATTAGACAGAGCTTTAGGGTAAAATTGGGGTTATATAAGATTTAGCTAGAAAGGGAGAAACCAGGTGGATGAGATAAAAAGGCATGTGCAATAAAGCAGAGGTAGGGACTCTCGGTGTATATAGAGATGGTTTCTTCTCCAGCCTATGTGGGACAGAGCAGAAAATCTCAACCACGGCTGCACAGTGGAATTACCTGGAGAGGGTCACAAGGAGATTCCAGAGATTCCAGTTCAGGGGGACTGGAATGAATTTTAGTAACCTAATATGCAGCATGCATTTGCTTTCAGGATTATTCAAATCTATGAGATAAATAAGTATGTACTTTGTAAGACATAGACAAAACTTTTAAATATATTTTCAGTATAGATAAGTAGTCAGTGAGTAGAATACTTGTTAGACATAGCCAGAATTCATGGTATGTGTTAAGTGTAAATAAGCAGAAACACAAGATGCATTAAGTATAGTTAGTGACTTTACATTCATGAGACATATAAATTCTAAACTATATATGAGACTAAATACATAAGAGATACTTGATAGTCATGAGGTCTTAATTTTGCCACACAGTGGTGACACTTATTCTGCCTCATGTATCCTCTGACCATAAAACACAAATAAAATCCTTGGCAGTTTGCAGGCTGTTTACAGCATGGCCGGGAGTAATCGTCCTCCTGTCTATTCAAAAAGCAAGACCAGGGCACCTTCCATCTGTGAACCCAGTTGCCCAAAATGTAATTCTGGTTCTCATGACCACATCATCAGCTGGGAAGGCTGATGTGGCAGAGAGAGACATAGCGCATATGAACACTGAATACCTCAGGCTTCAGAGAGTGAGCCCTTCCTGCTTGTGTGCTGGCCTACATGTGCTAACTCACCCGTATGTTTCCCCTGGCTTCTCAATGTATGCTTTCAAATTGATTTAATAACAATGCCATTGAGTATTTTGTCTGCGAACCTTTCAGTGCTGTGACCTCTGAAATAGCTTGCTTGTTAGCATACTTGGAGGCCACCATTGCAACAACATAATTCTCTACACTCGTATGACATAACCAGTATTCTTTAAATGTTTCCCCAAGTGGTTTTAATACACACCGGGTTTGAGAACTGCTGGGGCACAGAATTTAAAGATCTGAGAGAAAATTACAGATGATGGAGGATGACTTTACATGTGAGGTTAAGCCATTTATATTCTATTATATAGGACATCTGAAGTCCATGAAGTACAAACATAACATTATAAAATTCTGCACCTTAAAGACTGACTTGACAGTGGTGTGCTTTTGGGACCAGATGAGGAGAGAAGATTGAAACTTAGCAATGAACTGGAATAGACAAAACAAACCGGGTGAAATGAACCTGGAATGGGATGATAGGATCTGGGTAAAAAGAAAGAGGCTATCTGGGTGACTGAATGATCTGGGAATCCATTTAATTGCCAACTCATATTATGAGGCCAGTATTAACCAGATATAAAAAAAACCAGATAAAAACATTATTAAAAAATAAAAATCAGACCAATATCCCTTATTAACATAAATTCAAAGATCTTTAACAGAATTCTTAACAAAATATTAGCAAAAACAATCCACCAATATATAAGAAAGCCTATACGAGTATGTGTGGTTTATGCTAGGAATGCTAGATTAATTTAACTGTGGAGATTTCTGTGTTCCACTCTATTATCAGTTTTTAGCAGTCCCTGCACATCTGACAGGGTCATAAACTGTGCCAGTTTTCCCAGGACTGTCCCAATTTTAGCAGTCCTACTTACCGGAAACCCCTCCCCAGGATGTAGAAAGTCTTGGTTTACTGGTGATGGGGACAGAAAGTTGGGGGAGATGTACACAAATCATACACATGTTAAAATGTATAATTGCTTAGGGGAGTCGGGAGGAGGGAGGAGGAAAAAAAATGTATAATTGCTTACTATATAGCATCTGTTGTTTTTGTTGTTCTAGTATGGCTGTGTCCTTGGTTGGCTCTCTAAAAATGTGGTCATCCTACACCTGACCAAAAGTGGAGTTGCTGTCCATGGCATTACCCTCCCCCAAACAGTAGGCTGATGTTGCTTGTTTCTTGGTGCAATGGGTTTTCATTTTTTTAGTGTATTGAATTTCCAATTACAATTGACATACAATATTATATTAGTTTCCGGTGTACAACATTTATATGTCTTATGAAGTGATCACCCCAATAAGTCCCGTATCCCCCTGACACATGCATTGTTATTACAATATTACTGACTATATTCCCTATGCTGTACTTTACATCCTTGTGACTATTTTTATAACTAGCAATTTGTACTTCTTAGTCCCTTTCACCTTTTATATCCATCCCTCATGCCCTTCCATCTGGCAACCATCAATTTGTTTTCTGTATCTTATGAGTTGGTTTCTGTTTTGTTTGTTCATTTATTTTATTTTTTCAGATTCCACATATAGGTGAAATAATATGGTATTTGTCTTTCTCTGTCTGACTTATTTCACTTAGCATAATACCCTCTAGACCTATCTATGTTGTCACAAATGGCAAGATTTCATTCTTCTTTATAGCTGAGTAACATTCTGTGTGTGTGTGTGTGTGTGTGTGTGTGTGTGTGTGTGTGTGTATATATATATATATACATATATATATATATATATATATATAGAGAGAGAGAGAGAGAGAGAGAGAGAGAGAGAGAGTGAGAGAGAGAGAGAGTCACACACTACATCTTCTAGGTCCATCCATGTTGTTGCCAATGGACACTTAGCTTGCTTTTGTATCTTGGCTATTATAATACTGCAGTGAACACAGGGGTGCATATGTATATCTTTTTGAATTAGTGTTTTGGATTTCTTCAGATAAATACCCAGAAGTGGAACTCAGTACTACAATTTTTATGGGGTTCTCTGTGGTGTAGATTCAGTGTAAGTTTTAATAGGCCTGTTGAGCCTGGGCCTAGGTGCTGGGCTTATCTTTTTTACTTAGCATTTCGGCCACATCGCTCCATAGCAGCACATTGTACCCTTGGTCTGTGGTTCATCTTGGACAGGAAAGTTTTCCTTCTTCTCACCCAGTGATAGCAGACCTCTGCATAGTATTAGAACAGGATCTTAGTCCCATGATGGTTTCTCACAAGATGATTAGATTATGATGTGTAATAAATGTTACCATGATAAGCCACTGGGACCTGGGTATCTGTTGCTTATTACAGAATATAGCTTATTTTGTCTAACTCACTTTTATTCATTATTTTTGTCTTTTTTAAATTGTTCAGTCAATACTTTATTTGTGATTTTGTTGTACCAACACTAAATCTTTTAGGTGTATATATATATTTTTATTGTTAGTTTCAGGTGTACAGAACAATGCAATAGTTACCCTTTTCACCCTCACAAAGTAACAACCCCCCTCCTCCCATCCACTGCCCTCCC
>NW_017731938.1:714112-730450 GCF_001890085.2 Hipposideros armiger
TGGACCAGTGAAGCAACGTCCTCCACAACTAGACTGAAGAACAAAACGACAGCAACTTGTCTGTTCCCCTTCCCCAATTCCCCAGTGCTGTTCCTATGCCCCCCACTCCCCAATAAAAAAAAAGAAAAAAAGGAAAATGCATCTCCATGGAAGACTCTAGTTTTCTAAACCCTGAATTTATGATTTATATGATATCTTGATATGCTACATAAACCTCATTCTGATAATGAAGCTAACACAATTTCTATGCTTATATTTTATTCCACATCCCTCTTTAAGGTCTCTAACTTTAATACTTTGATTCTCTTGCATCTCCCATCATGAAGTCTTGTTCAAGTAACCCATCTGGTTTATCAGATCCTCCACCATTACGTTTTCATTTCAGTGTATCAGAACCACCTGAGTGTTTATTTAAAATACAGATTAATGGTCTATATTCTAATAAATTCTTGCTCAATATGTTAGGGGTAGGGCCAAAGTATCTAAATTTTTAAAAACCTTCCCAAGTGGAACACTAAAATCTCCGGGGCTGTGTTTAGTTCTTTTTAGTTTACTTGTTTGTCCTTGAAGACTTGACCTTGAATGAATTCCCCAAGAGTGGAACCAACCTACACATAGAAAGTCTCCCAGACACTAGTGGCCTATTTCTGCCTTGGTCCCCTGTTGCCATATCCTGCCCAGAATTAAGAGATTTTTCTAATCTGATGGACCAAATGAGACACATCTCAACAGGACTGTATGCCAAAACCCTGATTCCACCAATAGATAATTTTTAATAATTTTATGTAACATAGAATGTAAGGGAGGACAGTTAAATTTATAAAAGTTAGCTGTGCAAAGCCAATTTGAATGACTATAGTATATTATAAAGATGGTTTTGTAATTTTTTATAAAATAACTGCTTCTATTGATAAGTTTGTCATGTGATCCTCTAGTACTGTTAGATTAGTAATTATTTCCCTTGCCCCTTCTAAGTCATTTTGAAGTTCCAGTGTTTTGTCAGGTGTCACTTTTTCTTTATATTCTTCTAAATTCTTGCTGATAGTCATATTCTGTATTTTCCTTAAGCAAGTACATTGTTTTAACATTTTAATTTTAGTTTGTATCCTTTTTACTATATTATTTTTTAGCCCTCAATTATGTTGTTTTTCTTCTTCAGATGTTTTCTTAACATTTCATCTGCTGTCATTAAGCACCCTAAGCAGAGCTATATCTGATAATTATTCATTTCTTCAGTGACATATCTCACTTGATAGAGAAGCTTAAAAAGGATGCTTTCCCTTGATTTCACTTTTTAGTTGTAATGATATATTCCATTATTTATCACTTAAACAGATGTATTAACTCAGTACTAGATTTTGTATTTTCAAACTGAAAAACAAATTTAACAGTTTTTTTCACTGTGTGTCTGAAACAAATTATTTTTTATTTCAGCCAGCAAACTGATAAAACTTAAGAAGTATATGCAAATGTGAATAGCTAGAATAATAAATATGCAATTGAGTATAACCCTATGAGAAATAGGAAAAATAATAATTGGGTTATAAGATTTAGGGCTTAATGTTCCTAGAAAACAAAGATATTATTTAGATTTATTTTTGTTTTCTTTAAACTTAACACAGCTGTTGTTAATATTTTTAAATGATTGTTTATTTTTTAAAAAGAAAGAAGGAAGTATTAAGAAGGAAGGTAAATGTTTTATGTAGAACTACTACATAAGCTTTTTGAAAGAATTGACTGCTCAGCTCAATTTGCCCTCAAATCAATTATGATTCAATAATAGATTCAATAGCTTCAACCTCTCTCCCGTTTGGTTGTAGCTTGACTAAATTGATTGTTATTTTGATAGAGTGTTGTTACAGCCTATGCACTGAGCTTCTGGAGGCATAATAAAGAGGTTTCTTTAGTATATTTAAGGTAAACCTCTACTGCATTAACAGAATTTTTATTCTCATATTATTTGGTGTGCAATATTTTTCATGTTAATAGATAAAATGATGTAATCTTAATTAGCTCCATCATACAAATTTTCAATAATAAAAAGAAATGACAAACTTAGAATTTGATTCCCTAAAGTTACTTATAAATTTGACAATTGAGGATTATATTTGCAAAACAGTACTTTGTCACCATTGTACTCTAAACAGTCCAAATTTTGCATTGGAAGTTATTTTAATAATAGAGTAAGACTGATATGATTTGAGATATTGGTATGAGGAAATATGGGAATACTATAGAACTAGTTAACAACAGAGGTTATATACTAATTTCAAGGTTTATGAAGCATAGTTTCATCTACCTTTTTACCTTGACAAATACATATGAGTATGCACCCACCTTTGCTCACTTATCCACAGATTCTTGCCCACCCCTAATATTTGGGTCATTTTCCTTTTCTTCCCAGCCCCAGCACTACCACAAGTTGCAAGTAGTCTTTTGCACATGCATGTGTATACATACCCAGCCACATGTCCAAACTTTTTCTACTTCCCTTCTGCCAAACACTGGTAGTTCAGACCAGCCTCAGGAAATCTGATGTGGGAGAGAAGATCAGACAGAACTTATATGTAGGCTTGGGAACTTGTTGGGAGAAGAAGTCTGGAGTAAAGCTGGAGTGTGAACTCCACATGGACATGCAGAGATGGGATACAATTAGAGAGGGACCAAAGTGAGACTCTCTTATGCCAAGGGCCTTGATTAGCATCCCCAGCTGTCTGGATGCAGTACGTGTTTTTATGTGTCTAGTATATTGCATAATGTGGAGCATCACAGGGTAGCCAATTCTAATACAAGACAACAGAATTCTTGCTATATGATTGCTATTCATTGCTGTATATTGAATGCCTCTGAGAAATATCATCTTTGTAGATTTTTAACCAGAATCTTGGAAAACCTGCCAACTCTTCCCTTGCTTTGGCAGCCTAGAAAACCTGATGCTTAAATTAATATTTTCCATATTTAGCACATCAGAAATTAAAGAAAAGTCCTAGAATAGGAGATAGTTTCCTTTAAATGCTCCCTAACTCATAAGGGATAGTATATTTAGCACTCTTTGACTGTCCTGACAGTATATGCAAAAACTTTGTACATTTTGATAGTTTTAACAAAATTCTTATTTGGATCAGGCTTTTAGTTGGAAACTGAGACAGAAAAAGAGATGCACACACTTTTTGTTCAATAGCACATCAGCCGTTTTTCCAAAATTCTCATTTTAATTTCTTTTTTTTTTTTTGTAATAGGCTAATGACACAGAATGATTCTTTAGCATTTAATATTAACACAGACATGTGGAGTCAAACAGGTTTACCTTCAAACTTTGACTCAACTTACCAGTTTTGAAACTTGGAACTGAGAATCAATTTTTTTTTCTTTTTTAGCTGAGCCATCCTGCCACCTGTTGGAAGCTCAGCGGCAGTTCAGCTTGGGCTGGGAATCGAACTACTGTTGCTCAGAGCTCACATTCTTGAGTGAGCTCTTAACCAACTGAGCCACTCGGCCGGCCCTGAGAATCAATTTCTTTATCTGAAAACAGGTACTAAAATATCTCATTCATATGATTGATTGTTCATTGTTTTTATAATTGTTCATTGTTAATAGAAAATATATGTATATTTTCTATTTAATAAGCACTCAGTAAGTGGTATTATTATCACCCCATCATGGTTATTATTATGGCTGTTACTTTCAGAATTAACAGTATTGGGCTGTCAGGAAAGTCATGACGCATTTTGTCTGTTTTTCAAAGGTCATTTATTTATATAAAGAACAAAGATCAATCAATGATATATTGCCCATTTTGTTCAATAACCTTTTGCCATCTTTCAGTGAGCTTCATAATTCCTCATTCATAGAATGACCCATCTTTATTTGCAAAAAACTGAACAAGGTGCTAATTTATAGCCTCATCTGAATTGAGCATTGTACTATGCAAGGAGTATTGAAGAGAGCAAAACAAGTGGAAGTCTGATGGCACAAGGTCAGGTGAGTATGGTGGGTGTGGCAACACATCCCGTCCAAGCTCCAATAATTTTTGACAGATGATCAAACTTGTGTGTGGTCTCACATTGTCGCGATGGAACACAACTCCTTTACAATTAACAAGTTCTGGATGGTTCTGGATGATGGCTTCATTCAAACTGTCCAATTGCTGACAATACACATTTGAATTGATTGTTTCATTCCTTGATAGAAGCTCGAAAAACACGACACTTTTAAAATCCCACCACACTGAGAGCATAACCTTCCTCTGATGAATGTCTGCTTTCGATGTCGTTTGAGGTGAATCATCACGTCAGGACCAAGACTGTATTTGCACAACATTGTTATAAACAATTCACTTCTCATCACCAGTTATCATTCGCTTCAAAAAAGGATCATTTTCCTCACATTTAATGAGCATATTGCAGATGTTTACATGTGCCATCAAATGAACTTCTTTGAGTTCATGTGGAACTCAAATATTGAGCTTGCTTACATATCTCAGGTTCTTCAGGTGGTTGTGAATGCTTGAATGATGGATGTTCAATGTTTCTGCAATCTTTCATGTCATGTAATGTGGGTTTGACTCCATCACTGCCTTTATTTTGTCGTCATCAACCTCGGTGGGCCTCCCTGACCAAAGAGCGTCGTTGAGATAAAAATCACCAGCACAGGATTTCATGAGCCATCGTTGGCACTGACATTCTTGTAGAGCATTGTCACTGTAAACTTTTTGCAACTTTTCACAAGGTTGATGCGCGTTCTTCCCTTTATGGAAGTAAAACAGTAAAAATATGTCAAAAATGTATAGTTTGGTCTTCCATCTTCAACTTGTAAAATTTTCAAAACTCAACAAAATCACTCAATTTTTTTTAGAATGAAGCTAGAACTGTCAGCTGTCAAATGCCATAGCAATAACATAGATATAAATGAGTCTAGCACTTCCAAAAATGAACTAGTGCCATCTGTCACAAACATGCATCATGACTTTTCCGACAACCCAGTATTACTGTTAGATCATTAATTGATAACTATAATCACCAATGTTTGCATAATTTCTATGTGTAAAAAGTATTTAGTCAAGTCATTATTAGTAAAATTGCTGAGGACATACCTAAATCACATTAGGCCAATCCTGAATGCTCAAAGGCATGTTCTCCTCAGGGCATTGCTCCTTTAAGAAATAATATTAAATACCAAATAAGAATCAAATTTTGACATTCACCTCTAAGTCTTTTACCAGGTCATGCCAGGGTCCCTCTCCCTCTTTGGTCTCACATGTTCCTGGTCAATTTCTCGGCATACCCCTATCATTTAAGCAGGGCCAAAGCCAAGACAAGGGTGAGGCGTCCTGACAACCAGTGCAAGTGAGTGCTCTTAAAGGCATAGTATGTCTATAGGTTTCACTGTGGGGAGCTGAGGGGAAGATGCTGAGCGCTGGCTTATGATAAAGCTGAAATGAAATTCCAGATAGACTCTTTTACCAAGTTCTCACTTCAGTAGAAGTAGGCACTGAGAGAGAATCCAGGCGTTAAGAGTCTAGGCCTTAAAACCAGAGACAGCAGGAGCTGGAAACCTCCCAACCCCCAAAAAGAATCCCCTGAAATAATTAGGTGTTCAGTTCTCCTCATTGCTTTTACTTTCAGCTCTGGTCCTTTTTTTGTGTGCTATACCTTAGAAAGTGCAAGATTTTCCTTTTTACTACCACCTCTATGAAATCCTTTCAATCCTCTAGAGCAGCGGTTCTCAACCTTCCTAATGCTGCGACCCCTTAATACAGTTCCTCATGTTGTGGTGACCCCCAACCATAAAATTATTTTTGTTGCTACTCTATAACTGTAATTTTGCTACTGTTATGAATCGTAATGTAAATATCTTTTTGTTTTCCAATGGTCTTAGGCAGTCGCGACCCACAGGTTGAGAACTGCTGCTCTAGAGCCATGATCATAATAGATACCTCCCAGGATTAATATTCTCTAATTTTAATTTCACAATTTTCATGTTTGTCTTAATATTGATATATGAATTATTCATTCATTCATTCATTCATTTATCCCCCAAAATTTTATTAGTATAGTACTGAGCAAAAGATATTTGGTACCAGTACTTATGGAGAAAGAAACCCAATAAATAAATAAATAAGCAATAATTTAACAAAATATCAAAGACCCATGCACTGATGTGACAGAGGGTTTTGGAAAATATTCACTTTAATTTAGGTATCAGAGAAAGTCTCTCTAAGGAATTGATTCGAGCTAATATCTGAATGAAGAGAAGGACCCAGCCAACCAAATATACACAAGAGCAAAAACCCTAAGAGATTATTGAGTTTGATGTATCCCAGAAAGAGAAAGAAAGTTAATGTGTCTGAAGCATGGTGCATGTGGAGAGACTGGTTCAAGATGACATCAAGGAGAAAATCAGGGGACACATAAAGTAGTTGCTTACAGGTCATTGTTAGGTTTTGGATTCTACACGTGATGTGAAGTTATTAGAGTATGTATATTATAAGAGTTGCAAGAGTTGATCTGTGTTTGGAGAAGCTTTTGGAAAAGGACACAAGAATGAAACTAGAGAGAACAGTTTAAGGCTATTGAAGTAGTCCTGGCAAAGCATGATTTTGCCTGGACTAGGATGAGAGTAGCAGAGATAAATAGGAAGGGACAAATTCATAGAATTTATTGTTGTGAGGGTGAGAAAAAAGGGAAAATCAAAGGTTTTTGGCTTGAGAAATTAGATGAATAATGGTACCACTTATTGAGATAGTGAACACTGGGGGAATAGACGATTTGATAGGTGTATGTGGAAATTAAGAGTTCTGTTTTGGATGAGATCAAGATACCTATTAGTCCGGCAGGGAAATTATGAGTATATTTTATTTTTCTGGGATAATATGTCATGGGTCAGTTTATTTGTTGATTCCTTAAATTTGTTTTTGATGCAGTAGATCATATAATATTATGATCTGTATAGGGCAAGGACCATATTTTTAAAGTGCTCAAGCTGAATTACAATAGAGCAGATGGTCAAATGAATTAAAGTAACAAATGGTTTTGTTCCATAACATGTTCCCAGATGAGTCGCTTCTAAATTTAGTTTATTTCTTGCAATAATTAATATAATCATATTTAAGGAAGTTATAATCAAGCAGAACTTTCTTATGAAACAAGCACATGCTTTGAAAATTTAGATTAACAAGAAATCCTTTGCCCAAACATACTTTATAAAAAGGGATTAAATAAAGGATTGAACAATAAGGGATGAAGAGGATGGTGAAGGTCCCAAACTTATCTTTAAAGTACAAGGTATTTAGAGATTTGGGGGCCACCATGCATACTACAAAGTGCCTACAAATATAAAAAGACCAGTTCAGGGCCGGCCGAGTGGCGCGTTGATTAAGAGCTGGCTTGGGACGCCAGAGGGCCCCAGTTCGGATCCCACATATGAAGGCCAGTGACACTGCCCTTTATAGCTAAGATGCTGAACAACAGCTCAACCTGGAGCTGGGGTGCTGTGAGTCGCCTGGACGGCAGATGGGTTGCCATGGGCTACTGTGTGTAGTCAGCAGCCAGCGTGAGCGGCCAGCAGTCGCTGTGAGCGGCCATCCAGAAGCTGGTGACTGATCTGCCTCACTCGGGAAGAGCGCAATGATGGTGCCAACTTGGGCCAGTGAAGCAACGTCCTCCACAACTAGACAGAAGAACAAAAGGATAGCAACTTGTCTGTTCTCTTTGCCCCAATTCCCCAATAATAAAAAAAAAATCTTAAAAAAAAAAAAAGGAACAGTTCATGATTTAGGAAAAAGAAGACATGAGTGAAACACTAACCCATGTCAAGACACAGGAATAAAAGCTCAGATCCTAAAATAAGAGTTTTGAAAGCTAAGATCATAATTATGCAACTGAAGAATTGAAACATGAAATGAACACCTGCTCAGCAAAAGTGATTTTATGGCCCTTCTCTAAGACAATTGATCAAGCCAGACATAAGGCATGTGTAGCATCACTGTTTTATGTGTGAAACAATCCATTAAGGAGGTTTTTGTGTTTCTTTGATATATGGATGGGATAGAGGGTATGAAATTTAAGGCTACTGTGGTTTTCTATGGCAATAAATTTAGGAGAAAGTGTTTTGGAGTTAAACCAATTCAGATTTGAAGTATAAGTTCTTCCATGGTCCCAAACTGCCTTGGGCAAATTACTTCCTTTGTGCAGTAGGGTCTACAGTGCTTACTCTCCAGGATTTTTTGTGAGTTTTAAATGAATTTTCATATATAAAAGGCTTTGCATAGTGCATGGTGCACAGTAAGCACTGAAAAATATAGCATGATTTCCTAATTGTTATTATTACTATTTTTCTTCTGATTATGGCAGGGTAACAATGGGGACTTTATATATGTACTTTGCATAGCACCTCTGGGAAATTAGAGCAAGTTCCTATGAATTTCATTGGCCTGAGAATGCCAAGAGATTGAAGGAAGAATGTTATTAGGTACAGAGGACTGACAGATAATGCAGGTCACAAATGTCAAAGATTAACATTCCAAAACAAAATAAAGCTGTAAAAAATTTTTCTAGGAATATTGCATTAGTAGGAGCAGAAAAATCACTCTGAACTATGAGACATTTTAGTCTGGAGCAACTTGGACACCAGAGAGTCACAATGAGTGTATAGTAAAAGTGGAAGATATCCTCCACTCAACTTCTTTTTTCATAGTGAAATATGTAAATATTTTGCCACAATACTTTCAAATGTTTATACCTTGACTTACTTACAACCTATTAGAAGATAAAACCCATCAATTAATTTTTCTTTATAATCAGCTCAACTGTTTTGCCTCTGAACTTTATACTATTCTAGAACAAAATATAAATGTATCCATCTAAATTTTGGAGCACCATTAAAATATTATTTTCACAAGTCAAAATATTCAACACACAATTATATTTCAAAATTACATAGTATTGTCTTTTAAGCTCCCACTGTTTATTCAATTTTTACTTGTTTATAGGGCTATATTTACACATCTTCTTATTTGCAAGCTATCTTTCAGTGATTGTAATTTGCCAAAAAATTGAAAAGCTGAAGCTGTTTGGACATTTTAATTGTCAATTACAGATTTTCAAGTGATATTTAAACAAGGAACAGAAAAAAATATTTAAAAATTCAAAACATTCTATATTTTGACACTAGTATTGCATTTTGTACATTTACAAAGCAGTTCTTCAAAGTCACAATCATTTAAAAAAATATATTTGTGGTAGGTAGCAAAAAGAGAAACTATTTGAAATGTTCTTCTGCTAATAGAGTCAACAAATTAATTACTTCCCATCCCATGCATGGACAAAAATACTTGGGATCAAAAATACATGAATTTATTTAAGAGTAACAATGATTTGATCTGAATTTTAAAACCATTTCAGAGTGCTATGTAATACAACTTCTGGTTATCATTTGTTGACAGCTATTATTATGGCAGCCATGTTGAATACTATTTATCAACTTACTTTGAAATTGAAACATTATATGGTGTTATTACTTCTAAAAGGGAATATTAAAACATTAAAAAAGATTCAACAATTACTAGGAGTTCATTTTTGGATTGTGGTGTTCTAGTCCTTATCAGACAATTTGGCAATACCAAAGAAATATATATATATATATATATATATATATATATATATATATATATATATATATAATTATTATTACAAATGAAATTATATTTGATAGACATGAGAGCATCAAGATCTTGAGGGCTCAAGACTTCAAAACAACATGAAGTGTAGAAATGATCCTGACATTTAGAACTATTATTTCTCTTGAGACATTTGCCAAATTTTAAACAATTTCAGTTTAAATGTTGCAAACCAACTGTTGACTAAACTTAGTAGTAGTGGATTTAAATGGCAATGTGAAGCCAAGCAGAAATCAGAGTTCAAAAGGCTTAGAAGGTGAACAATTTTGTAGGTTCAGAGTTCAAAGGAGACCTTATAAAACTCTAGCTGTTCATTAGAAACATATAGGGGTAATTAGAAAGATCTTTTATCACAAAATCTAAAGTCCTGCTTTAAATTAGCTCAATTTCAAGCTGCATTGGTATGAGATGTCTCAATCCTAAAGACCTGCCAGAAAGAAAATTCTCTTAAGCAAAACATCATCTATTTTCTCAAAATATTCTTATAATTTTCAAACAATATGTCAAGTATTCAATTAAAAATTATCTAGCATGCAACATACAAAACCAAATGTATAAACAGTAAAGAAAATAGAAAATACAAAAAAGATATCTAAGGAGATACAGATATTGGTGTTATCAAACATGGAATTTAAATAAATCTCAAGAAATGGAAATCAAGGTGTAAAATTTCAGTAGAAAATTTGAATTTGGGAGTTACAAAAATGATATCAAATATAAGTTGCAGAACCAAAAAATACAATAATAGAAATTAAGAAATCAATATTTACTATAATATCAGATTAGAGAGTTGACAAAATGATTAATAAGTTGAAGTATAGGTCAGTGGAAAATGTGGAGACCATAGTAAAAATTAAGAAGAAGGATGAAAGCATAGAAAAGAGCATAAGAGATCTATTGGGCACAATTAAAAGGTTTAGCATACATGTAATTGGAATACTAGATAGAAAAATAGAGTAAGACAGAAGCAGTATTTAATGGATGACAAGTAAGAATTTGTCATGTTTGACCAAACGTATCAAGCTACAAATTAAAGAAGTTCTACAAACTTCCAACAGAATAAACATAAAGAGAACTACACCTAAGTCTGCTGAAAAATAAACACAAAATAAGATCTTAAAAGTAGCAAGAAAAATAGACACATTTCTTTCAAAGAAGTGACTATAAGAGAGACAACCAGGGGCCGGCTGAGTGGAGCATTGGTTAGGAGTTGGTTTGGGACACCAGCTTTAAGCAGCAAGGCCCTGGTTCAGATCCCACAAGAGGGCCAGTGACGCTGCGCCCCCTACAGCTAAGAGGGTGAACAACAGCTCGACCTGGAGCTGGGCTGCCTTGAGTTGCCGGCGATGGCATAGGCTGCAGTGGGGCTGGCCAGCAGCTGGTGTGAGCTTTCGTGAGCTGCCGAGCCACCATGACCTGCTGTCCAATAGCCAGTGAGCAACTGCCTCACCCAGGAAGAGTGCAATGATAATACCAACATGGACCAGTGAAGCGACATCCTCCACAACTATACTGGAGAACAAAAAAGGACAGCAACTTGCATGTTCCCCTTCCTCGATTCCCCAACTGTGTTCCCCTCCCCCAATTCCCCAATAAAATCTTAAAAAAAAAGAGACAACCAAATTCTCATCTAAAATGATAAAAGCCAGAAGACAATAGGATGACTTTTTTCAAAATACTGAAAGCAAATTACTACTATCCAGAATTCTGTACCAGTGAAAATATCCTTCAAAGATGAAGGACAATTAAAGACATTTCCAGACAAACTAAAAATAAAGTGCTGTGTTGACAGCAGACCTGCAGTCAGATAAATAAAGAATGTTTTTAAGAAGAAGAAAAATAATTGCAGGTTATGTAGAGAGAGTAAGCAATGATGATTAATATAGATAAAGAAATGCAAATATTATATAATTTTTTAAAAATAATGTTTCATGGGGTTTATAACATGTAGAAGATTAAAATATATTACAACAGTGGTACAAATGAGAGAAGCATAACCAGATTTCAAGTATCTTAAATTTCTTGCATACTTCGAAAGTAGTAATAATAATCATTTCTGTTATAACTCAATACTACATCCTTATGGGTATATATGTTGTAATCTTTAGACTATGCATTAAAGAATAGTAAAATAATTTATGGTTAGCAAATTAACCTAAGGGGAAAATAAAATAATAAAATACTTGGTTTACCTGAAACACAAGTGTATTAGTGTCTTGTTGCTATTCTAACAAATTATTACAAAATCAGTAACTTATAATAATACAAATTTATTATCTTACAGTTCTGAAGCTCAGAAGTCCCATATGTACCTTACTAAGCTAAAATCAAAGTATAGGCAGGACTGTGTTTCTTCTATAGATCTAGGGGAAAATCCATTTCTTGCCTTTTCCATCTTCTAGAAGCTGCCTTCATTTCTTGTCTCATATTCTTTTCCATCTTCAAAGCCAGCAATAGCTCGTCTAGTCTTTTTCTCATTGTATCACCAAGTATCATCACATCTTCTTCTCTGATTCTCCTGCCTCCTTTTATTCATGAAGATCTCTGAGATTATAGTGGGATCAACTGGATAATCTCTCCATTTCAAGATCCCTAGTTTAATCCTATCTGCATATTCCTTTCTGTGATTCAAGGTAACATATTCATAGGTTCCAGGAATTAGGTGAATATCTTGGAAGATGGAAGACAGGGGGTATTATTTTGCTTTCCACAAAAAGAAAGGAGAAAAATAAGAATAATAAGATCTATAACAAACATACATTAAAATTTACATTATATGTAAATGGGCTTAATATACAAAGACAAAGAAGTCAGACTGGATCTTTAGAAATTGTATGTTGCTGGGCTGGCCGAGTGGCTCAGTTGGTTAAGAGCTTGCCCAAGAGTTTGAGCTCTGAGCAACAGTTCAATTCCTGGCCTGAGCTGAGCAGCCGCTGAGCTGCCAACAGGTGGCAGGATGGTTTGGCTTAAAAAAAAAGAAAAGAAATTGTATGTTGCTTAAAAGAGACATTCATTAAATATTATATATAACAAAAATTTAAAAGTAAAGCACATACCAATATATAAAGTGTATATTAAAATTTTGAAAGTAAAAAGAGTCAAACAAAATTCACTTTAAGCAAGATGCAAGAGTATAGATAATGAGGTACATTTTGTAATATCGAAAGAGTCAATCCCCCATCAAGTTATAATAATTCTAAAATTTACATTAAAATAAATAAAGTTACTTTTTTTCCTGATCATGATGGAATAGCTTCCCTTAGAATAAATAGCGTACTCACTGGAAGAAACTATGAAAACGAAGAAACATTTTTTTAAAAAAGAGAAAATCACTAGAAAGCAATCAAGGCAAGTTTTGAGGGTCTATGATATTTGACTTAGCAATACACTGTTTAAGTCCCAACTTTCCCAATGATTTTTTTTAAATATAGGGTCATTTTTTTCATTCACAGCAAGAGTAAAGTTCAAGTGAAAAGAACAGTTTTACTTAGATGAGTAGAGAAAGGTTGGAGTTGAAACAGCCAAAGGATTTAAGACTTTAGGGGTAAAATATTGATAAGAGAGAGTTCAGTGAAGGTAGCTTAAAAGCCATATGCAACTCTCTTCACAAGGCATTGACTTACTTCTAAGTTAAAAGTGCACAAATAAAATTTTAATAACTCCAGATAGAAACAGTGGCTGGGAGATTAAAAAGCCAAGGAAAAAGTTTAGCAGCTACAAAATGCTTGAGAGGCAGACTTTGGAGTACAAATCTCACCAACCTAGGGGGCGGGGGTCAGGATAACTTGGTAAAACCCCTTGGCTTTTTATTAAAGCTTTACAAAGACCACACAGTGGAAATGAGTTGCTAGTAACAAAGTCAAAGAATATATATTATCCTTATAAAAAGCTGAAATCCACCATGAAGATGATTAATTATATATTTGGTAATTTAATACCTATTGAAAAGAGAAATTGACCCTTTTGGGAAAAATATAATGTCACCTTGGGCTTTGATTTATTTACTTTTTTCTTATTTAATGTCTAGCATTAAATTAAAAAAATGCAAGGCTTTCTAAAATATAGTACTAAATAAATAAAAAATAAAAAAAAGATGACAAAAAAGAGACTCATTAGTGATTTAGTTATTGTAGTTACCAAGAAAAGGAATTTAAAATAAATTCTTGCTCTTTTAAAAATAAAATTTCTTCTCACTCAAGAGTGCAAGCTCTGAGCAACAGTGGTTCGAGTCCTGCCCGAGCTGAGCTGCTGCTGAGCTGCCAAAAGGTGGCAGGATGGCTGTTAAAAAAATAAAAATAAAAATAAATAAAATAAAATTTCTTCTTTGTTGAAGAATGAAAAATACAGGACAAATATTAACTGGAAGGAATGTTGGGATAAACAAGTGCAAACCAGGATTTATAATCCCCCCTCCCCAAAAAGAAGAATGGCTGCCATAAATGAGTCTGAATTGGTGTCAAGTAGGAACAGTGAAAAATAGAGCCTGTAGCTATTTTTTTAGGAAAAGTCCTCTGTCGGGATGAAGAGAAGACATATAACCCCTGAGTAAATCTGACGAATGGGGAAGTATAAACTGGTGATCCTGAAGCCACAAGAGCCCAGTAAAATGATAAATACACTGAATGGATAAAGTAAGGAAGAGTGATGTAGAAAGAAAAAAATAAGGAAGTAGAATTTTATAACAAGTCCATTCAGTGGAAATGAAATAGAGTAAATTTGACAACTCATAAAAGCAAATTTAGGAAGCATCTCCCACTTTAGTTAGAAGTTGAATCATGCCAGAGAAACAGAGAGAGAGAGAGAGAGAGAGAGAGAGAGAGAGAGAGAGAGAGAGATAGAGAACCAGAGTACTAAATGCTTGAAAATATATAATTTAATTTACATTTTCAAGACTTCAAAAATACCTTACATCATTTTTAATGTTTTATAGGGAGTGCAGTAAGCAAGCAAAACAGAAAAGATACTCATTTACTGAGCTTCTCAAGTGATAAAAGACAGTTTTTATAACTAAAAACATTATGTGAAAACATTTATATATAGCATTTTTTCAATTTCTCCTTAATAAATTCCCAAAAATGTAACTTAAAAATGTCCATACAAGAACATTTTCTTTTTCTCATATTTAGGAAAAGTTATAGCATATTTCACATTCTAATTCTTACGTTTGGCCTGTATCATCTAATTGAAGTGTGTGAGTGACTAATGACACAACGGAGAAAAATCACTCTTTGATGTAATAATTATTGAGTGGTAAGGTTTTTAGATACATTTTATTTCACTTTTTTCTTAAATTTTCTAAAATTCCTACAATTACCATTTATTGTTTTTATGATGAGAAAACTAAAAGCATAAATAGAGTATATCTTTGTTTTATTCTATCTTTTCAATTTTTATGTAGCTTAGCTCTGATTTATTGGAAAAGTTAAGGATGCTTGTTAACAAGATATGCCAAATGGTAGATGTATAAACATATAACACTATGCTTTTCATGTTATTTATTGATTAATGATAACTACTGACCCTAGAGGCTAAGTAAGGCAAGTACAGCACAATATATATCATATAAATTTACTTTTTGAGATTTAAAAATAATAGAGGTTTTAATCCATCTATAAATGTGATATATCTAGAGGACATAGCTGTCTTTGGAAAACACATATTTTCCAATGCACTGAGCAGCATTAGGTGACGTGAGGCTGAGGAGACAGGGCATCTCTCCCAGCCAGTCAGATTGTCTGAACCAATTCCAGTTGTTAGGAGCAGCTATTGCTCACATCCTAAAGATGGCATTCAGTAATTTCTTATTGAATTAAATCATACCTCAAGAGATGCTAATATGTCAATTAAAAAGTCAATAGAATATTTCCTAAAGCAGCAAATTTGCTGTCATTTTTTAAAAAAAGCTAAAAGTTAAAAAATTGTAAGCATACAGCCCATTAAATAGTTATAATGATACATGTGTATTGTTAAATTTGGTGATAAATCTTTATTTATAGACGAGACTTTTAGGATTTTTCATTTGCCCTGAAATGTACTTACTTTTCGGGGGAGGGAAAGGGCGACTTCGTGTCCCTTGAGATTCCCTGAAGGAGGCAGGAGCCTCACGTTGAAGCTGGAGGGCTGGAGTGAGAAAGGAAAGTCCTGACAGGGAGGATAAAGGATGGTAAGGGTTTGAAGGACAACTTATTAAAGGATTCAAGAGAACTATAGGGAAAATTGAAGATGGTAAAAGGAGGAAGAAGGAATGGAGGTGATGGGGAGGGAGAGAACTTAGATAAGGCAGTTTGGAGAGAGAGATCTTTAGTTTCTCAAAGGAGCCGATGAAGTTCCAAATTATCCTTCGTAGAATCATGCCAACAAGAAAGGAAGCAGACAGTTATTGTCATAGTGGTGGAGCACATACAGCAGGGGTCTGAGAAGGAAAGTTTCACTTCACTGAGAAGCTCCCATGTTTTTAACCAATCACAAACAAGAATCCTGCGACTCTAACTCAGTCTCTGCATGTTGCAAATAGAGAAGACCCACAGTAGAGTCAGGAATTTCCCCCTCAAGCTTCAGGAAGTAAATTCCCAACTCAAAAAGAGCCAAGGGCCCGCTGAGTGGCTCAGTTGGTTAAGAGCTCACTCAGGAATGCGAGCTCTGAGCAACAGCGTTTCGAGGCC
>NW_017731938.1:730489-799531 GCF_001890085.2 Hipposideros armiger
AAAAAAAAAGCCAAGAAGGCTTCCATTAAGGTTCGAATAGTAACCTTTTAACCAAAAGAAACATGGAATTCTAACCTGGCCTCAGAGAGTGTACTCAGAATCTTAACCTTGCCCGTGCTTCAATAACCTGTCATCCAGGGCACTAGATTGGATCAGAAGCTGGACTCACCAATGGATCCCCAATCAATCAGTCAGCGAGAAACACAAAGGCGTCAAATGTGTGCAGCTGGGGTCCTGAGTGAGAGGTCCAGGAGTCCAATGGTGAATCTGACCCTGTCCAAGTTATGGGCACCATACTGTTAAAGAAAAAATTATCCTGACACTTGTTAAAATGATAAGGAAGACTTTATTCAAGGTTATTGTAATAGAGGTATTACAGCAAGGGAGAGAGATCTGGCTTACCTCCAAATAAAAGGACAAGTAGGGATTTATAACCAAGTAACAGGATGAGGGGTTCAGTGAATAGAATTACTAAAGGGTAGGGAAATTCTTTCTATCCTAATCTAAAAGGATTCTTGATAAAGGTAGGCCAAAGACTTAGACATTAAATGTTGGGGATAAAGAACTTAATCAGATATCAAAAGTGATCAGATATCAAGGGTGGGATGATTCTTGCTAATTGATTCCTGACTTCACAGGCTTCTTTGCTAAAACTAGGCTAGGCAGGTGGAAGATGGATAGGGGTCAAGGTCAAGATGTAGTTGAGACAGGCCTCATCAGAACATGAGTAAATATTTTTCAAGGAGAGTCTTTGTCAAACTCAATAAATGGTAGATGGATGGATGGATAGGTGGGTGGATAAATAAAAGAAAGAATTCTAGAGAACATTGGTAAATAACTCCATAGCCTGTTGAAGAGAAAGAAAAGAAAATGAAAACTCTTATTATTCAAAGCTTATTTTTGGCACAAAATGTTCATATTTAATTTACCAAAAATAATTATTAAGCCAGACAAATACGAAATGTCACCCGCACGTTTTCTGTCAAGAAAAAATTCCTGTCAGAGTCCTGTGAAACACTATAATTAGAGGGCTAGACCTCTGAGCACAGTGAAATTAAAGATTACAGCCCTGGAAACATAAACGGTGTACTTTTTGAATCTCATTATCATAGTAAAATTTAAAAATAATTAATAAAACTACTGATTATTTATAATGTGTCATTTAGGATTCCATAGTTTAACAACATCCTAATCTGAGCTGTTATCTTGTGCCCAATAAAATAACTTTTACTCATTCCCTTGTTTTGGATTTATTGCTTCTCCACAGCCTCTTTTTCTCCCCAACTAAAAAAAAAACCACACACACACATAAAAAGAAGAAAGGAGGAAATGAGAAAAGAAATAGTTTCAAAAGTCAAAAGAAATTCAGACTTCTTTCAAAAAGGAAGAAGAAAAGAAACAAAGTGGTGGGGGCAGTGGGAGGGAGGGAGAGAGAGAAAGGAAGAAAGAAAAAAACATCCAGACTCCTTTCAAAAGTCAGAAAACTTCATTTTCCATCTACAGCATATGGCTTTTCTCTGGCAGTCATAATATGATCATAAAATTATTTTAATGACCTGCTGGAGGTAGCTGATTAGAGTTGCCATTCCAATTATTTGTTTCCATAGTCACCCCTTTTAGCTCATTCATGAAAATTGATGTCTTTTAACAGCCACTTATTATACGTTAATACCTATGAATTTTTACTCAATTTGCTTTTTCCAACTTCCCGTTTCTTCAGTTACACCCTACTACATACAGAGAATATGTGGTGGCAGCAGTGGCATGATTCACCAGAAGAATCCTCATGTAGTTTACTTTCAGTTTCCACTCTCTCAGATGTCTGAAGGTGAATTTGAAGAGGATACAGTCTAATCTGGGAGACTTAGTTTCAAAAGCTTTTAGAAATGACAAGTGTTCCCACTTCCAGGGCCCTTAGCTCTGCATTTGTAAAGTAAGGCAAGGATAATCTTCCATATACAAGCTCAAAAACACTTAAGGGAAGCCATTCATGTAGGACAGATGGCTTATTTACAGTTCTACTCTCAGCGAAGAAAATAATAATTAATGATAATAAACTAGGAACATGTACTTTTAAACTTCAGAATTAAGAAAAAACAATATTCTATCTACCAAGTTATCAGAAATAGTATAAAGAAAATAAGGGAAACAGAAGAAAAATTTGACCTCATGAAGATGCAGCATATTTGCAGCATGAAGATACATGTAAGAATGGTGGCTTGGTGAAGGGAACTCTGAACTCATATAAGGGTCCTGAAGCTCCTGGGTCACCTCCTAGATTGGATGATAGGAGATCAGGGGCTAATTTGGTTATGGAGTTATTAACCAACCCTTAACATTTGCATTCATTTAATGCTTCCTCCCACAGTAAGTGAAGATATATATAGACATGAATCTGGCACTAGGTATTAGGTAACAAGACTCTAAGACCTTGGAGACATTTACTTGAAGGGGTCTGTATTCAATCCAAGAGCTATTAATGATTATTTTTACAAATTTGACACAGTTATTAAGAAAAATCAACTAAATTGCAACAGTTGTTCATAAATACTAAATGAACTAATCCATCCACCCAATAATTCAACAAACAGACTGAACTTCTCTTTGTTTCTAGAAACCGTGACAAGGTACTACAGTTGAGAGAAAGCCATGACACTTGCACAACTGTCTAAAGAGAATGATAAATCCCTGAGCAATTAAATTCCATATGAACAGTACTGCAGTAAGAATTTTTTGAAGAGATCTTTGCAATTCTATTTATGTCCTAAAACAGCTTGTTGAGGGAACGGCAAGAAGACCAGTGGGCTGAAATGTCTTTGTCAGGCTTTTAAGCATATGGATTGGGCCATGTGTCCAGATAGGCGGGGAAAAAAAATGCAACTTCATGAGAAAAGCAATGTGTCGTTATAATGTGGCTTGCATGAGATTAGAATCTCTCGTTTTGGTCCTGAATCTTAGTCAATCTTTGAATGTAGAGTTGAGGGTTGTTAACCACGTGAACTCCTACTAGAGAACCCAGCTCCAAGAAACCTGGCTGCAGGCCCATTTTATGACTTAGTTTGCAAACTTTGCCTGAGGGCTAAAATATGTGTGTCTAGTTTTCTTTGTGGTTATTAGAAGGGACCCCAAATGCTTTTATTAAAACTTCAGTGACAGGGAGGAGACACAGTAGAAACCAGGTTCTGGAAAAATCATAGCATCCCGGGGCAGAGAGGAGAAATTCAACAGTTTCTGACTAACTAATATTCAGATTGGAATTTATTCAATTTGAGGCAGTAGATACTATTTAAATGAATGGAGTATGGAAATATGTAAGAAAACTGTTATAGATGGAAATATTATAGGTATGAAATTGGCTGGCTCATGGCCATATAACGTTGCCACTCTCCCACCCCCAATAAAATGACACAGTAGAAATATAAATCTAATGTGTTTAAACAGACATGCATCGTTATTCCTCCTAGAAAAGAGGAGAGGTGTTAAACGCTATTCTGGTACCTACTGGCTTTGACCAAAACACAATAAAATGCTATATATCACAGTTAATGGCCTTGATGTACACTATTCACACTTACAAGTCAGAGCTGTAAAAAAAATATTAATGTTTTAACCTAAAGATTAGACTAAAAATTGAATAATTATGTACACTTATAACCCAAAGCAATGTGCCATTTAATGTCCATTGGTAACTATCCATTGATTGAAAGAGATATCTGTGTCAGCAATTTCTAAATTTGATCAACATTTTTTTTTTTTACTGCTTCTTAGGTTTTACCTGTACAAAACAATAAACAAATGTAAAATATCAACATATATTTTACTTGAAAAACAGTTTAGAAATGTTTATTGTTTTCACTTTTGTCAAGGGCAATTTATTAACCAATGATTTGAGACATTTTTTGAAAAATATAAATTTGTACAGTTAAGCTATTAAACTTTTAAAAAAATGTTAGAGATATATAAAATTTTAAATTACTCTTGATAGAAGAAACATATTTGAGTTATTCATATTTCATTATATGAATTTAAGAGAGAAAACATTTTGCAAGATTAAGTGTTTTTAAAATGTAAGATGATCAAATTAAAGATGAAAACATAACAGAATATAAACCATATTCAAAATTATAGATACTGGACATGGTTCGTGTATCTAAAGAGTGTTACTATAAAAGAAAAATCTAAATTCTTTTGAGAAACAAATAGAAGAGCTAAATCTTTGGAATAATAGAAACAGAGAAAAATAATGTCATAAATAAATGACAAAATCTGACCTATCTGACAAAAGAAAAAGAAATTATTTTAAATGATAAGACCAAAGATATTTTCACATCAAGGAACAGGTATCATTCCTCAAGACCCAGAACAATTTCTGGCACATAATAGGCACTCAATCAATTTAAACATGTGAATGGAGACATGACAGCTATAATATGCATTCAAAATTTATGACAGCATGGGAGATTTTAAATGTTGCTACTTCATTTTCTTAATGATAATCTTTTAATAAGTTATAATTTACTTGTCTAAAGTTGATCGTATCATTAAATCCTCAAATTTCTAGTTGTAGAAAATATTTTTTTCTAAGAAGTGTTGCACTACTTTTGTTTACATAAGTTTTTTAGCCTGTGGTCACATAGTAAAAGTGTAAAGTGCTCTGAAAATATATATTTAAAAATTTATTAACTAAATCTCCTACTTCTGAGACTCCTACTTCATAAAATGCCTTTGAAGAGTAGGTATTTCCAAAATGGAAACAAAAGTTTCAAATGCTTAATCCAATTAGTTATAGCTATCTACTGTCAAGAACACACACTAATTGACATTCTCACTTATTATGATGCTTTGCCTTTGTCCTGATGCTTTACCCAATTTAGCCATGATATATTTACTATTGGAATGTTCATTCCGGTTTAAAAAAATGCTAAAAATGTTTTAATACTATTCACAGTTTTCTTCTGTAGATGTAATTAGGTAATTTTTTTCCATGGGGAGGATAATTGACTATTAATCAGAAAAAAAATGTGTACAGAATTTATGACTACATGACCTTGACTTTGCTCCAATAATTCAAACCCAATATTTATGGTATACCTTCCAATATTCCAATATTTATAGTCTCAAATTCAACATCATTGGACTCTTAAGACCATGATTACAAAAATATATATATAATTAGATATCAGTTCACAATCTGCATTTCTGATGAATATTATCATCCTTTTCTAAATGCAGTGTTTTAATAGGGAATTGCTACCTATTTACCATTTTTCAACCAATTATTTTACTTTTAAGTCACTGTCCTGAAATAATATATGGAAAAATTGCACAAGGGGATGTTGTGACACTGCTTTGGTAGGAGATTTGCTGCCATTCTGTACCTATTGGAAAAGACTAGGTCTTAAAGGGGAGACTGAAGTATCACCATAAATAAAGAGAAAATAATAGAAAATCAATTATTTATACTATTACTCATGAAGTTCAAGGAGACATCAATTATTATCATAAATAAATATGGATAAAATGTATTCCTAGGTCATGTTACGTTGGAGTTTGGTTTTCCTCTCACCAGCACAATCGTTTGTTTTTTTTTTAATCTAATAAAACTGGCCTTCAAAGTGACCTTAGTTATAAGTACTCTAGAGTCAAAGGCAAATTTATAGTTAAGGGAGGTAAATGTGGTTTTACTTTTTGGATACATGTAAGAATTGTATATTTTAAATGGACATGTTAAAGAATTTTAATACTACAATCTGGGACAAATTAAATACATTTTGTTTCTGGTATTTGGAATCACTTTCTGCATTTCATGATTTAAAACAAGTAACAGCCCTTCGCAAACAGTGCCTCCAGCATTTCATATTCAAGTTTATTTGTTCATTCATTAGTACCTTACAGACAATAGTGAGTTCTTCCAGGCAGAGCCACATTTCTAAGCTGCAATTCCTATATGCACTCCAAGGAGCTTGAAAGGCACTGTAGATATTCTCCACAGTTCGGTCGGCCGAGTGGCTCCGTTGGTTAAGAGCTCACTTAAGAGTTTGAGCTCTGAGCAAAAGCAGTTCGATTCCTGGCCTGAGCTGAGCAGCTGCTGAGCTGCCAACAGATGGCAGGATTGCTCAGCTTAAAAAAAGAAAAAGAATGATATTCTCCATAGTCCGAATTAATCTTTACACCTGCCCTTTGACATATGTCAAAAGCAATTGTTGGGCAGGCCGAGTGGTGCGTTGGTTAAGAGCTGGCTTGGGATGCCAGAGGGCCCCGGTTCGGATCCCACATATGAAAACCAGTGACACTGCCCTCTATAGCTAAGATGCTAAACAACAGCTCGACCTGGAGCTGGGCTGCCGTGAGTTGCCGGCGACGGCAGGTGGATTGCCATGGGCTACTGTGTGTAGCCGGCAGCCAGCATGAGCGGTGAGCAGCCACTGTGAGCTGTGAGTGGCCATCCAGAAGCTGGCGACTTATCTGTCTCACCTGGGAAGGGCGCAATGATGGTGCCAACTTGGGCCAGTGAAGCAACGTCCTCCACAACTAGACTGAAGAACAAAAGGATAGCAACTTGTCTGTACCCCTTCCCCCCATTCCCAAAAAAAAATCTTAAAAAAAAAAGAGCAATTGTTTTTCAAAAAATTATTCATAGTATTAAATTGAGTACAATATATCAAAAGATTTATGTCATTTTCTATAAATTAACAGAAAATATTCAAAGTTCTCTCTGATGGCTCGTGGAGAGAATCTTTCTTTACCTCTTCCTAACTTCTGGTGTTTTCCAGCAGTCCTTGGAACTCCTTGGTTTGTAGATACATAACTCTAATCTCTGCCTCTGTCACCACATGATGTCTTCTCCATGTCTCAAATGGCCTCATAAAAATACTGGTCATACTGGATTAAACACCTGCCCTACTCCAGTATGACCTTATGATTAATTACATCTGCATTGACTCTATTTTCAAATAAGATCACATTCTGGGGCACTGGGGGTTTGGAATTCAAATAGATATAGTTTTTTTATATAAATATATATACATGTATGTGTATATATATATGTTTATATATTTATATATGTTTATATTTGGACTTCAAATATATATATATATATTTATAAAAAACTAGAGATCTGTAGATAAAATGAAAAGTCATTGAAACCATTTATGTCGTAAATAATTGCTATTGTTTATATTTCTGGTGTCAAGCAGGGAGGATTAATTATTAAATCTCAGGCAAGGCTTCTACATTCCCCCACATTCCAAATTCCCATCTGGTATACACACTAATCATGGCCAGTTACACTGCAGGAAGAACTTAGAGACTCTAAAAAGAGCAGTATAATGTACATTGAGCCTCATAGCTTTTGCTCTTTTTCTTCTTTTACTTATATTGCTTCTATTCTTACCTCTCTCTGATGACTCTTCTCAGCTACTACCACACCTTCCAAATGTTTTGAGGTTTCCCTGTAAAAAGGGAGATCAAGAAGTGTTAAAGGCCATCAACCACTTTCTCCTTGAGTAATCACAAAAATAAAAAAAAATAGCATTGAAAAAAAACTAAAGCTCTATGGATGAAGTGAAAAGTCATTCAAGCCATTTTATGTCACAAACAATTGCTGAAATGGAAATCTATTTCTGGTGTCAGTCAGGGAGGGTTAATCAATCCCGTGGAGTTGCTTGCCTATGCTAAATGACCTCATCTGGTGCTCTTTCACTTTTCTTTTATTCATTCTTACTGCTGCTTGTGTCTTTTCTCCATTGCCAATCATCTCGTGTAGGCATAACCAAGTGAACAAGAGTTGGCAGCCTATGTATATAAAAGTGTCACACAAACAAATGCCCACGTAGTTTTATTTGGAATCCTAGGCCTCTGCCTAGCAGGAAGCCTATATTTTTTCAGGAAAGTGCCCTTTCCCTGCCATTCCCAGGAGCACATCGGATTGCTTTACCCATGTTACCGGGTAATTTCTAGCCCTTCTCTCCCAGCAGTTCACTTATTTTCTTTAAGAAGCTCTAAGTGGGAAGGGATTTCCTTGCAAGTCATCAGAGATACTTTGCAAGTCTGCAGTCCTGCTCCAGCGGTCATTGCCAATCTCCTGCTCATAGGTTATTGGATATACCATTGATATTCACACCCACCTCTGTCTTCTGCCTGCTCTGATTCCTGCTTTCTGTTGAGCTGGTTAAAAAATTCCATCTCAACCACCTGTTTCATAGGGTGTTCCCAGATCTTTAGGAGCCTCTGTAACAAACTTATTTTTACCAAAGCTATCCACTTTCAAGAGGTTTCAGATATTGTCCGGCAGACTGGGGAGTATGAGTGGGCTGAGGAATGGTCACCCAGTTATACACAGGAGACTCACCCTGTGCCTAATTGTACTGTCCAAAATCTAGGCTGTCATTCTCAGTCCAGTCCACTTTGCCAGGCTGGTTTTACTTCTGATGATTTTTCTTTCAGAGTACCACCACTTTCATGATTGCTCCTGGTTTCCTCTTTTCATTGTAGATAGAATTCTTGTTGTTGTTATTTCTCATAGTGTTCATCTTATTTTCCCTAAAGGAAGCATTCAAATTTCCTTTCTTTACAACTCAGTTTCACAAATCCTCTATGCCTCTGCTTTCTCACCACAAATCAGTAAGTTTAACCAAACGATTGCTACATGAAGCAGCTTGCTAGAAGAGAATGAATATTACTTTAGGCGGAAGATTAAGCTTCTAATCCTAACTTTGTCCAAAGCTGACTCTCTAGATGGAGAAATCTGATGGCCTGAGACTCTGCTCTGCTAACTGAGAGGGTGGAACAGATATCTAAGATCCCTAGATAAATGAAGATTTGGTTTATATTATGGAACCATATCATCTTACATTTTTTTCTTGAATTCCATGCTGTTGTGTCCTCTCTTTTACATTGGTTGGGCTGCTTGGGCTTCATTGGTCATTTTGCATGTTCTCAGCTTACTTGGTCAATTTCATTGTTGAGTTACATGAATTGGAAAAGTTATAACACTCAGTAATTTAAACCATAAATGAAAATAGATACCAAGAAAGTCCAGTGGAATAACCAAATTTTAGTTAATTAGTTAGTAAGAAAAATACAGCTAGCAATACATATGAACATAATTTGATAAATAGTATGAAAAACAGCTCTTTTCAAGAATAAATATTTTGTAGCATATTGGTTTTTGCCTCCTCTTTCAGTATGAACTGGGTTCAGCACTATATGCTGTATATCTTTCATATTGCATTGAATACATTATTCCTATTTACCACATCTAACTTCTCTCATGGAGAAATAAATCAAATCTGAGATCTGCAGAAACATATATGAGTGTCAGAGTAGTAGGAAGAGAAAAAAGGCAGTCACAGCTGTGTTGATTCCTCATTGTCTTGAGTTAGAATCTTTCTGTGCAATGTCTTTCTGGTTAAAAGAATTCTGTCCTCCTTTAGATTGTTTTTAAGCTTACCAATCTGAAGTGAGAAGATTGGAGAGTAACCCCAATCGTAGTTTAGGAAAGGCTGGTGTGACCTTTGTCTTATATGTAGAGGCATTTTAATAATCACCATGGAGAGCTCCTCAACATGTGTTCTCTCTGAGAGCATACAGGCTGGGTCATTGGAGGCATTTGGCACCTTGTATGTCACAAAATCTCAGGGGTTCAGTCTAAGTCACTATACCAGATGTCATGTCTCATCCCATTACTTATTTGAAGAGTTTCTCTACCATCTTTTTTTTTTTAAAGATTTTTATTGGGGAATTGCGGGGATGGGAATAGCACTGGGGAGTTGGGGGAAGGGGAACAGACAAGTTGCTGTCGTTTTGTCCTTCAGTCTAGTTGTGGAGGACATTGCTTCACTGGTCCAAGTTGGCACCATTATTGCGCTCTTCCTGGGTGAGGCAGATCAGTCGCAGGCTTCTGGACAGCCGCTCACTGAGGCTGCTGGCTATACACGGTAGCCCATGGCAACCCACTGCAGCAGGGGCTGCAGCCTACACCGTCCCCGGTGACTCACGGCAGCTCAACTCCAGGTTGAGCTGTTGTTCAGCATCTTAGCTGTAGAGGGCAGTGTCACTGGCCCTCATATGTGGGATCCAAACCGGGGCCCTCTGGCATCCCAAGCCAGGTCTTAACCATCGCGCCATTCGGCCAGCCCTCTCTACCATCTTAACTTCAAAAGTTTCAACATATGGTATTGAAAATTGTTCAGAAACATCTGATCCTGAGGTGGTTATATCTGTTTGTTTTGTTTATTTTACTTTGATGTCTTCTTAGTATCAGAAGTAGCTTATCATTTGTTTCATCTTGTTTTTAAACCACAGGAATAGTTTATTTAATTTTTGTCCTTTTCAAACAACAAGCACGGGTCTGTCACCCCTGTCTGGGCAGTATCCTATTGTAACTGCCTCTACTTCCTGAACTCTTGCCAGCCTGTTCTGGTCTTTCTCCAAAGGTCTAATTGTTGAAGATAATTTCCTTTTGTCTGTGATAATACTTTCATAATTACAGTTCTAAATGAAAGGACAGAACAAAGCCCTTCTCAACTAAAAACTCACAGATTTTATTGTCTTCTGCTCAAATTCAATTTTGCTGCCAGTGCTTTTCACACCCTAGGCCACATAAATGAGATTCCATGGTTCTGAGCCACTGTTTTGATCTCTCTTACCTAAGGCAGATGCTATTTTTCAGGGCAATGCTTCCTTCTTAGGAAGCAAGAGGCTAAGCTGGTGACAGACAGTCATACATGTAAAGGCAGACCAAACGACTGTTGGAATGCCAAGCCTAAATGGTTGAATGGCCTGCAAAGAAATGTGGTTTCTGTACAGGCTGACAGAATAATTATTGATCAAGTCATACTCTTCTAAATCCTATCCTCTCATGTGACTGCTTCAGACAGAAGTGCCCTGGATTAGAACATTAATTGCCGAAAGGGCCTCCAAGAAATAGTTGTGAAGACAGAAATCAGAAAATTTTATGGCTTTGACTGCTTTATTAAACATCTCTATGACAAATTTTGTCATGCTATGAAACAAATCATTGACCTGTTCTGAAGAGAATAGTGTGAAAATCAATGATTGTAAAAAGTTTTGAAAATGTTAACCTAGGAGTCTTTATGGAGAGAAATTATACCAAACTCCCCAAATTTAAAGCAGCATCCATTATAGTTGAAAAAAATGCAGATTCCATGTTTCTGGTGATACTATCAGCCCTGGAATTTAAGTTGATGAAAGAACAATGAGCTTGTCTAAGGAGAAAATAAAACTTTACAAAAAAAAAAAAATCCACCTAATCTCCACAACTTAACTAATTTTGTAGATGATGAATTTCTCCACACATTTCATTTCTTTTCTTTCTTTTTTTTTTTAAGATTTTATTGGGGAATTGGGAAAGGGGAATAGCCAAATTGTTGTCCTTCAATCTTAGTTGTGGAGGGCACACCCAGCTCAGTTCCAAGTCCAGTCACCATCCGGCCGCTCGTTGGCAGCTCGTGGCAGCTCAGCTCAAGGTGCCGTGTTCAATCTTAGTTTGGGTGAGTGTAGCCCACCATCACATGCGGGAGTCAAACCAGCAACCTTGTTGTTAGGAGCACGTGCTCTCACCAGCTGAGCCATCTTGCCACCTGTTGGCAGCTCAGCGTCAGCTCAGCTCAGGAGCAGCTCACTGGCCCATGTGAGAATCGAACTGGTGACCCTGTTGCTCAGAGCTTGCACTCTTAACCAACTGAGCCACTCGGCCAGCCCCATATATTTCTAATTATAGCCTCTAAAAGAATCTCTTAAACTCTTTGTAAATATAAGTTGTTATAAACATGAAGATACAGCCCAAATAGCCAACAAACATTTATTGTGGGTTTATTGTCTTATTAGTTTTGCAGTAGGTCCACACAGGAATATTTATATATGGAAATTGGGTTATAGTTCGTAAATGGAAAATTAAGTTGTAAATGGTTTCCAAAAACATTTTCTACTCTGAATCATTGTAACATTTTATGATAGCATCTCCCTTTAAATTCCAAGCACATATTTCAGCCTCCTGATGCCAGAGCATTACTTCTTCATTAAGTTAGTAGATTTTTAAAAAAGTTACTGAGCACCTGTTACATATGTATTAGGAATCATGAAAAGAATGGAGGAGGCAGATAGGAATGAGTGATTCTCTATGTCTTGAATCTTATTGGAAAATCAGACACAGGCACACATATCCATGAATAAAAAAGATACATAATTTAACATAATTGTAAAAGCAGCATGTTGAGGGCACAGTTGAAGCATTAATTAATGCTGTTAATTAGTTAATAAGGAATGCAGGCAGGCCTCCTTGTTGAGCCCTTGGGAGCTTTTATGTGGAAGACTATGACAGTATCAGCCCCCCATATATGGGTTTTCAATCAGAAAATATATTTATAATACAATCTACTATGAACAGAAATACACTGTGGGGCTAAAAGTTAAACTAATTATTTTCAACATTACAAAATTCTATACTATGAGAGAACCTGAAAGCAAAATATTTAGAGATATAGATATTTCCCATTTAGTGCATATCTAGGGGACATAAAGTAGTAAAGCAACAAGGTTCTGATACCGATAACGTTTGCCATTGAGACCATGATTCAAACTTAATTGTCCAGTTCATGTGTCTCTGATTTCTAGAATCAAGAAGTTAATTTGGATGTTAAAAAATTCAACATTGAGAAAAAGCATTCAGTGAGCTGATACCACTTCTTTCTCCCTTTTAACACCATTTATGACATTGTTAATTGTGTAAAGTTATTAGTCTTTGCACCTGTAATTCCTTAAACTTGAGTTTAAAAAAGCAATCTTTATCAAGAGTATTTTTTTTAAGATTTTTATTGGGGAATTGGGGGCATGGGAACAGTGCTGAGGAATTGGGGGAAGGGGAACAGACAAGTTGCTGTCCTTTTGTTCTTCAGTCTAGTTGTGTAGGATGTTGCTTCACTGGCCCAAGTTGGCACCATCACTGCGCTCTTCCCAGGCGAGGCAGATCAGTCACCGGCTTCTGGACGGCTGCTCACTGCAGCTGCTGGCCGTTTACGCTGGCTGCTGGCTACATACAGTAGCCCATGGCAACCCACTGCCACAGGGGCTGCAGCCTATGCCGTCGCTGGCGACTCAAGGCAACCCAGCTCCAGGTTGAGCTGTTGTTCAGCATCTTAGCTGTGGAGGGCAGTGTCACTGGCCCTCATATGTGGGATCCGAACCGGGGCCCTCTGGCGTCCCAAGCCAGTTCTTAACCATCGCGCCACTCGGCCGGCCCAAGAGTATTTTTAAAGAAGCTTTTATTCCCTTCCAAATACATGCTGCTGAATACCTGCTACAGATCTCTTATTTCTCTGGGATTAACTTTTACCAGTTTTTGCTGGGCCCTGGGTCTGCTGTCTGTGCACATGCTATTAGGTTTCTGTTTCTGACTGCGTGTCTTTCAGAGGCTATTGCAGTGGGGAGGTCTAGTCTTTTAAGTGGTAAGTTTTCTCCTTTTTCTCCTCCTTTTCTTCTTCCTCCTCCTCCTTCTCCTTCTTTTGTTCAGGAGAAGTATTTTAATTTCACAAATGCAGACTCCTTGACTACAGTGCAAACTATCACACATATAACCAAATCCTTAGGACTAGGTAAGCTTAAATGAGGTGTGGATATACATTGTTTGAAACCTCAATAATACCCCAGTTATTACCCTTGTTCTTCAGGTGATATTTCATTAACTTTAACGCAACAGGAAGTGATACTATAAAAGTGACTGATGATTTTGTGTGTGAAAAGTGAATGAAAATTTTTGGAAAGTTGCTCTTGACAGAGATCAAATGGTCCTAAAACTCTAATTTTATATACTTTTATATATCATTATAAGCCATTGGCAGTGTTTTGTGCTGCTGTCTCCAGCTCTAACAAATTAACAAATATTTAAAACTGATGTCCATATTTCACAGTGTATTTCTGTTGGCTTAACAGAAGCCAACAAATGTTAATGAACTATTTCACTGTAATATACTATATAGTCAAAAGAATTACTCTTGTAACACATGGAATGTTTAATTATTATATTTATTATGAAGATGAACTGAGATTCTCAGTAGAAATCTTGTGATAGTTTCTCATGTATCTCCCCTGTTTGTAAACAAAGTATTTCTTTCTTATTGGGGTCCAAGATGAACATAGATCTCCCTAATGAATAAAAACTTGCCATAATTTCAATATGAAAACCATCACCAGGATGTAAGTTCTGGACATCAGAGAACACATGTTTTGCTCACCACTGAATTCCTAGTGCCTAGAACAGTGTCCAACTCATAGCAACTGTTAAATTAATATTTGTTGACTATTTAACAAGTGCAAGTCAAATGTTTCCATGACTGAATAAGTCTAAGAGTGATATTGTTTAATTTTGTCACACCCAGAATCAAATAAACTGTAGCCAATATGGGTTTGTTTCTCACACATATTTGGTGTTCATAAATTATGAGTGATAGAATGGGGATACATTAAGATAGAATGTAAAATAACCCTTGCCTTGTGTTGTTGAAATTTTAGTATAGGAGACAGACCATGAAGACAAAGATAAAAAACAGGGCAGGTCAAGAAAGTGATGGGAGGTGTTTTATATAGAGTGTTTAAGAAATGATTCTGGGAAATGATGAACTTAAAAAACAAACAAACAAACACAAAACACTTGTATCAAGTAAAGAAGCAATATGTGAAAACCTGGGGAGAGACCACAAATAAGGAAGAGTATGCAAAGCACCTGAGGTAAGAATAATTTTGTCAAGTCCAAAGAACAAAAAGGCTAGTATGGATAGAACGGGTTGAACCAAAAGGAGAAAGATAAAGATGACTTCAGAAAGCAAGCCAGAGAGAGATTATTAACAACTTTTTGGTTTTGAACACAGGAATAATGCAATATTATTTTTTAAGTATGTGAGAACCACCTATCTATATAGAGACAAAAATAGTGGTAGAGGGTAGACATGATAGGAACAGGATATTTGGAGTCCTTTTATAAGCCTTAAGATGATCCCTGCATCTGAATTCAAAGATAAGACAAAATGAAGTTTCATGAACCCAACCTTAGAATGAAGTATCATTTGGAATTTAGCAGGTGTTTCCATCCACTTTAGGCACTTAGAGGTCTACTAGTAGTGAAAAAAGGCATATCTATCTGTAGCTCTGTGTTTTTAATTCTCTGAACTTAAATCCTTACTTGTGTATTGCAATAACTTCTCTATCATAGCCAATAGATACTCAAAGATTCTTGTGTTGAATCTTCTGGGGCTCCAGTAGTTGGGAATGAAAGGGAAGATTGATCTCTTGATACTGAGAATGTATACTGCTGTCAGGATACCGACATATGAATAGTTCACCTGATAATTTTGTTACTGCTCCAAACTTTCAATTAGGTTTTGCACCACTCTATAATTGGAATCACCACTGTAACATTAGCTGCCTAGGTAAAGAATAATGAGCTGTCTGCAGACTTGATCCACAGGGATCTCCTTAATCTTATTTTCCTGACTCCGTCTATATAGACCTCTGCCACACTGCAATTAAAATCATTAAATAACACATACCAGGAAAAATAAGGGGGCACACACTGCACATGCAGATTTGCAACAAAAAGCAGCATGAGTATCAAATGTTTTGGCTTCTTTCCCAGCTCAGTAATGATTAGTGAAGTCATGTGTAGAAAATATTTGCAGTGTGCAAAATTTCTGAAGCTGTTCCTAAATAAAAAATGAATGCAAACAATGTGCGGTTTGCAAAGCTTTAATTAGTTCAACCAAAAAGATGACTATTTGTATTGATATGATAGGACCTCTGGTTGAATGCTGTTAAATTATGATAGACCAATTCTGTTACATCATTAAATAAATTATCTTAGTCAATAAAATTTAGAAAAATGGAGGCTTAAAATTAGAATTGCAGCATTTAACAATTCAATTCTGCAATCACTGAGTAGATTCTTTGTATAAAACCCATTCCTCATTGATACAAGGATTATTTATATGTTGATTTTGGATAAAGTGGCATTTCTTATTAATATGTCACTATTGATCTTAGGAGTGACATAGCCCTGGGTCAGTGCTGCTAACATTCAAAGCTAGTCTTATGCAATATATTTAATTTGACACAATCTTTGTAAATAATTCCCCATTCTAATCAGCTCCTGCCACCTGACCAAAAGAGGTACTGAAGAGCACTTTAGAAAATTATTTCTAGGGCAAGACAGATGTGAAGAGGACATGAGTGACATAGAAGATTTTGATCAATGAAAAAACATTAAAATGTAAACTGTTATGAAAATGAAATTTCAAAAATTAATTTGAGGTTTAACATAATTATAAACAAAATTCTAATGGGATTTTAAAATTAAACTTGTCAAGGTATTTCAATTGTTCATATAAAAGAATAAATGAAAAGAAGAGCCTCCCAAAATGTAGAGAAACAAAAATGATCAGTGAGGTCATGCCCTTCCAAGAATTACATATATTATATATATATTATGATTATAAGATGCAATTGAAAACTCATTGCAACAGAATAGAAGAAAAACAACACTTGCATTTCAATCAATTAAAATAGGATAAATTTGTATCACAAATCAGTGAAGAAGCAATTAAGCTAACAATAATTTTTGGCAAAAATGTAATCAAATCTTTATTTCTATAACAACAGTTCTTTTTCATATGTAATGACTTAAATGTATAAAAATAAACTCATTAAAATAAAAAATATATGTGAATATATAATATATCTGCTCTCAGGATAAGAAAAGATATTGTAAACACCATTGCCATGGAGTAAATTTTCTGCTAATTAATTTGCAAATTCAATTCAATTGCCCATAAAAAAATATTTATTTATTTATTTATTTATTTATTTATTTATTTATTTATTTTGAAATTGACTAATTGATCCAAAATATATATGGAAAAATAAAGGTCTTTGAAGATCGAAGACAATTTTGAAAATGAACACCTAAGGACTAGGGAAAGATGCTTGCTTTTCTAGACATTATAAAGCAAGAGTAATTAAAACAGTGTTGTATTAACACCTATGCTGACAAATGGACCTGCCCAACAGACTAGGAAGGCCAGAAAAGTATAAAATGGTATCACAAATCAGTAGAAGAAAGTGACTATATTAGCATATGGTATCAAGAAAATTAGCTTATGATCTGAAGAAAGATAAAATTTAACTTCTACATCACACAATATATATCGAAATAACTTTAAATGTGTTGAAGTTCTAAATATGAAAGTAAAAATATTAGAAAAACAAAATATTACAGAATATCTTGTGACCTACAGGTAGGGGAGGATTTCTTAAGGCCCCCAAAACATAAGATATAATGGGAAAGATTGGTGGACTTTACTGAATCCAAATTAAAGTTGTTTGTTTCATGAATAACACCATATACAACTAGAACAAAGATTTGACACATGAGAAGAAGATAGTTGCAATGTCAAAAAATAAAAGTAAAAGAATCAGCATCTGGAATATATAGTAATTTCTGTAAACCAGCAAGAAAATTGGGAGGCTCAATAAAAAAAAAAACTGTACTGGGCCGGCCAAGAGGCGCGATGGTTAAGAGCTGGCTTGGGACGCCAGAGGGCCCCGGTTCGGATCCCACATATGAGGGCCAGTGACACTGCCCTCTACAGCTAAGATGCTGAACAACAGCTCAACCTGGAGCTGGACGGCCATGTGTCGCCTGCGATGGCGGAGGCTGCAGCCCCTGTGGCAGTGGGTTGCCATGGGCTACCGTATGTAGCCAGCAGCCAGCGTGCGCAGCCAGCAGCCACAGTGAGTGGCCCTCCAGAAGCCGGTGACTGATCTGCCTCGCCCGGGAAGAGCGCAATGATGGTGCCAAATTGGGCCAGTGAAGCAACATCCTCCACAACTAGACTGAGGAACAAAAGGACAGCAACTTGTCTGTTCCCCTTCCCCCAACTCCCCAGTACTGTTCCCATCCCCCCGATTCCCAAGTAAAAATCTTAAAAAAAAACCAAACTGTACTAAGGGTACAAATAGAGAATTCACAGAATAAACCCCCTTCAGCTAAGAAACAGGAAAGAAAAACACTTAACTTCACTAATATGTAGAGATACACAAATCAAATGATTATGAAATATCCAGCATTATGGCAAAAAACAGAAAGTTGAAAGATACGAAATGCTGGTGAGGATGTGGTGAAAACAGAGAAGGCTTATACTGTAGTAGTAAAATTGTAACTGGGCAACGATTCTCAAAAGCAGTCTGGAAGTACAGAGTGAAATTATATATGTATATACTCCATGACCCTGGGTAATATATCCAATATTTATATAATCCACTCCTGAGTAATATAGCCCTGAGAAATGCTGCATAGATTCATGAGAGTTATCACTTTTTTTTTTTAATGGTAGCAATGTGTTGGAAACAATCTATGAGTCAACCACTAGGAACATAGATAAGAAGAGATTAGCTGCCCTGCTAAGGGTTCCTTCCAGAAGCAGATTTTGAGACAAGGACTAAGGAAACCAAAAGGGGAATGGAGAGGTAAACCACTGAAAGGAAAGCAGCCAATAGAGATTGTTTTTAAGCCAGCTACTACAGTGAGCAACTGAAACTCAGTTCCACAGATAGGCTGTGGAAAACACACACCTCAGAATAACCTCAGCCAAGGGCGAGTGAGCAAAGGTATTTATCCGCCACATCTGGCAGCCATCATTAAGCACTGTCAGTGGAGGTTAATTGCCATGGACTCTGGCCTGCAATGCACTTCAGCAAAATGAATTCCACTAGCCTAAGGGCAAAACACCAGCAAAAGTGCAAGGGCCTGGCCATTTGAAATCCATCTGGTAAATACAAAAATGGTGAGAAAATCTGAGGGGATAGGTAGAACACCAACAGCATCTACTACAGTGATTGTTGCAAGTGATTTAACACTATAATGCACACGACATTGTGGATAGATTTCAAATTCAAGGAAGGAAGAAAACTAAGAAAAATAATAATCCACATTTAAAATAAAATACTGTATCTTTTCAAACTACACATGCATCAAATACCTATGAAGGAAGAGAAAAAGAGGTCATATACAGGTTGATGATGACAGCATGTTATAAACTGAGGGATGTAATCAGCATAATTCCGGGGTTCTGAAAAAATAAAATTTGCTGTATGTCAAAGAAAATCAAAAGATAAATGACAAAGTAGAAAAATACCACAAATATAATAAGGATTTTATATAATTAATTTATTGAAAGCATGATGAATTATTAAAAAATGGTAGAACCCAAAAGAAAAATGAGTCAAACATAAACAAGTAATTTGTAACATATGAAATCATGTAGAATGAATAGGCTTACAAAAGATAGCAAGCAAGAAAATTGTGTAGCTCATTAGTAATTTAAAAAAAAGCAATGAGATTCTTCTTTTGGCTTCTCAAATTAACAAATATTTTAGAAGTCAACACTCATTTATACCAAAGTTATGATTAGAGATCCTTCCACATGTGCTGGTAAGAATATAATTTGATACAACCTTTCTGGAAAACAGACAGTATTTATCAAGAACCTTAATAATACACTGGCCCTTTAACCCAGTAATTCCAATTCTAGGAATTTAATACAAGGATAAAATCAAGGTAAAGAAAAAGAATTTGTAAAATGATGTTCATTATTAACTGTGCTATTTTTAATAGAAAAAAAGGAAGAAAATAAATTAATTGAACATCAATTCATAAGGAGATGGTGAAATAAATTTTGTTACATATAGATGGTGCCAGTTCTGCAGAAACTATGATGTAGAAACAGAGTTGGTAAAAGACCATCTCCTACCTCACTTCTGTCTGCCCTCTTCTGCGCAGATAATTTTCACAAATTCTGTTCATTGAACAGCTGTTTATCAATTGTCTACTAAATTCCAGGCTCTACCTTACTTGTATAAATGATTAGGAGACATACGGTCTCTGTTTTGAGGAAAGTTACATACCTCTTTTTGTGAGAGGAAGGAGGGGCATATCAACTGAACAAATATATCATATAGTGACTGGTACCATGAGAAAGATGACAGGTGATATGGTAAAGGAACATCATCATGAGGATAGGCCACTGTTTAGCCCAGTGCTCAAGGAGGACCTCTCCAAGATAACTTTGAGCTGAGAACCCAATGACGAAAATTGATTGTCATTCATTCTACATTCATTGAAAGCAACATGTGGTCAAATTAATACTTGCGCGTCCAGCAAAAAAGACAATTTTCCCACTATGCTTTCAGACCATTCTATTTCATATTTACATGTGAAGTGAATTTGGTGCCTGAACCACTGAAAATAAAGCATTCTTTAGAAAGCTATTTGGGAGCAACTGTTCTGTCTTCTAAAATAATCCACTGAGTCTGGGGTCTGAGTAAATGAGTTGAATCCTTAACTCTGTCAATTATTAGTTGTCTGACCTTGTGCAAATGTTCACACTGTCTGTGCCCTTGTTGCTTTATTTGTGATATGGGAATGTAATATAATATCTATTTGTAGTAGGTAGAATGGTGCCCCCCCCCCAAAGACGTTCATTATCTAATCTTAGAAAACTGAGAATATATTATGTTACATGGCAAGGGGGAATTAAGGGTGCAGATAGAATTAAGGTTGCTAATCAACCCACCTTAAAATGGGAAGATCATTCTGAATTACCCAGATGGGCACAATGTTCACAAGAATCCTTAAAAGTGGAAGACGGAGACAGGAGAGAGATGTGATGATGGAAGCAAGATTGGAGTGATGCAATGTGAATACTCAGCTGGCTGGTGCTAGCTTTAAAAGTGGGAGTGGAAGGCAGCCTCTAGAAACTGAGAAAGGTAAGGAAACACTTTCTTCCCTAGAGCCTCTAGAAAGGGACCATCCTTTCTGATATCTTGATTTTAGCCCACTGAAACATGTGTCAGACTTCTGACTTTCAGAACTGTAAGATAATAAATGTATGTTGGTTTGAACCATTAAGTTTGTGATAACTTTTTACAGCAGTCACAGAAAACTAATATACTCTCTGACCATATGATTGTTGTGAGGGCCAAGTTAGGTAACTTATTTGGAATGTATTAGAAAATACCTTGGAAATATTTTAATGTTGTACAGGTTATAATTTTATTACGGACAATAACAATGAGCTGGAAATATGTATCAGGTAGCTTTTAAGGAGAGTGGGGGAAATGAATGTGTCCATATTTTTCATCTATCTAGGGAATTTTTTAAGGGAGACTCCATGGATCTTTGAATCCAAAGTATTGCTGTAGTCAAGGAATGAGGGTAAGTCAATGATAAAAGACTTTACTGGACAGTAAAAGAGGGATTTTGTTTTTGTTTTTTTCAACTCTGGATATACGAGTAAGTCCTGTCTGTCTGAATGTGGTATGTGAAACTTCTTCAGCCATGATCCTAAGGATGAAGCTAACTCTGTTGTTGGCATAATAGACAGATGGGAAGAACCTGAGAACTTCAATTACCGCCAAGCTAAATTAACAATCAACCCTGATGTCAACCAACTTTCAGTAATGTCATCTAGTACATGTCTTCACTGTTTGAGCCAGGTTGCAGCTAAAAGAATCCTTACTGATGTTACTACCAAGGCCATCTGGCTCTTGTGTCTGTCCACAGAGATTCCCTCTGACTGAAAATCTGATATCCATCGACCATATCTGGCATCACACGTAGCCAGTGTCTACTGCTTTTACTGTGCAGGTGGGTAGGTGACAAGTGTGGCCTATGATTTTGAGAAACCACTCGAGATGGTCCTTAATGTCTGCTGGCAGGCTCAGTTTTGTTTACTGGATGCTTTCTTTGGTTGGTTGGTGGATTTTAAAATGCTACATCAACTAAGAAGCTCTTCCAAAACAAATTAGAGAAGGGATGCATGTGGACATAACAATCACACATTTACTGTGGTGTTTCAAAGAGCATTCTAGAATGACAGGAAATATGACCTTTTTTATATACCATGTAGATTTGCAATACTGTGAATTTTAGACCCAATTATATCACTATGCTTTTTATGTCCAAAGCAAATTCAGTGCTGCTCTTTCCCAGTCAGATCCACATTTCATAATCAACAATCACAGCAAGCCCAGCCTCATGGGACAGTGGAGCAGAATCATACCCAAAAGAGGGCAGAGAAAAAAAAAACTAGCAAGAAAGAAAATGTATGGTGAGAAAAAGAATCTGGGCTTCACAAAAAAATATAATTCCTTTTGAAAGTAACCAGATACATTTTCTGACCTTCAGTAAAGATGCAAATCTAGAGGTAGTAAAATAAGGAATGGGGTAAAGTTTGGAGCTCTGTCGCTGCTGCTCTGTGAGACTTTGAACAATGAACCCTCCATTCCTGGGTCTTGATTTCTTTACATATGTGAGGTGAGTGATATCCAGATTAAATATGCCCTTTCTGCGTGTGGTATGCTGTAAGTCCTCTTATCTGCACACATCTCTAGTCAAACCCCCAGCAGACTCGCTTCCCTTGGGTGAGTGCCTCGCACCAGTGTGCTGTATCCTGCGCTGCTGCAGCTCAGCCAGCCACGAGGCTGTGTCTAGAAGAGCCGCGATAAGCGCTGTGCCCGTTGCCATCATCAATGTCAGCAGAGAGCTCTGATTTGGATATTGAAGTTTGGATTCCTCATATTTTGTGACTAATTCACAGCATTTCACTGGATGCAAAGGAATTTGACACTCCACAGAGCCTCTGGAATAGGTCAAATTCCATGGCTTAAGTAAGAAACATTCTTTTCAAATAAGTTTCTCTTTTGTACTATACGGCCAACCAACACTCAGAAAGATGGGTTAGTTTTTCTTTTCTTTTGCACATATGAAGATTACACTAAGGTACAGCTTCCTCACATTACACGTTACCTTTAAAAAGAGATTCAGAAAGTGTGAGAATATCTATCATCTATTTATCTATCTATCTATCTACCATCTATCTATCTATCTATCTATCTATCATCTAAATGGCATATTATTAAACCTTAAAAAAAAGATCTTGTCATTTGAAACAATATGGATAAACCTGGAAGATAATAGGCTAAAAATAATAAACCAGATACAGAAAGAAGAAAGTTGCGTGACCTCACTTTTATGTGCAATCAATAAAAGTTGAATACAGAGAAGCAGAGACTAGAAATGTGGTTACCAGGAACAGAGAGGTGGTGGAAATGGGGAGATGTTGGTAAAAGCATACAAGGTTACAATTTTGTAGGATGAATAGATCTAGAGAGGTAATGTACAGTATGATGACTATTATTAATAATACAATATTGAATACTGGAAATTTGCTAGGAGATTAGATTTCAGGTGCACTTCTCACAGATAAAAATAAAACAAAAAACAGATGGTAACTGAGAAGATGTTTTAATTAGCTTGACTTGTAGTAATCATTGAACTATGTATGTATATATGTATATCAAATAATCATATTTTATACCTTAAATATATATATATATATATAATTTTTATTTTTAAAACTATATTTTTTTACTTAAAAAATAAATGTTTGCAATTAAAAATAAATAAATAAAAATTGAAAGGAGAGTCAAGACTATGGAATACATAGGCCTAATTAAGCCTCACACCACTTCTTGTGTGTCACCTCAAGATTTGATCCTGATTTATGCCATGAAGCTGCTGTGACATAAACAGAAGAAAGGAAGGGCTATGTCATAGCTTTTTGACTATGTCACAAGTCCTGCTTTCTCAGCTGCATTTAGATAGTTTTCTGTGTCAAAGTTACAGCCAAATGACTTCCAAGAATGTGAGGTTACTCCTGTTGGTTGTTCCATTCATTTTATGATAAAGCGGCATGGCATAGCTTGAGCTCAGAGTGCCCAAGAATAAAAGCTCACTCCACCATTTATTAGATGAGCAACTTTAGACAAATTACTTTACCTCTCAGTTTTCCTACCTGTAAAACTATAAAAATAATAGGACTTGCTTCCCAGAATTCTTGTGAGGTTAAAGTAAGATAGTCTATATATAAGCTTAAGACTGGCATATATAATTATCCCTCAGTAAATGTTAGCTTCTATTATTACCTATTTTGGTGGCATGTGAGTAATAACATTTTAGTATGAGGATAACATGCTCTCATGTATGTACTTGAGAGACAAAAATGTGACATTCCAATAGATGAAGAAACCAGAATCATGGACTGTCAGCAGCACAAAGCCGAAATTTACAAATTGGTACTCACCAATTTGGGTAGAGGAAGCTAAAGTAGTATTTTACACCAGATTTTGTATAATTTTAGGGTAAAAAAATGTAAAGTCCAAGCATTTAATTTGAAGTCTACTGTCTAAGGGGCTTTATAAATAATCTGCCTCAAGAAGACAATAATGGGCATAAAAAGTATAGTCTTCAGGAGATTCTTACTGATGCAGTCAGTCTAGACTTACACCTCAAAAGGAAGATTGCCATGGTTTAGTACAATTTGCTCCCTATAACTTCCTCAGTCTTCATCTTCATCATCAATCAGTCTTACATTTGGTTTCCTAAAGCCAGTAGCTTTATAAATTGTGACAGACCTACACTGCCATGCTCTATGTCTAATACTATTCTTTTGTAAGCTCTATTCCACTTGTGAAATCAGCCATTTGATCCCTCAAATCAGCAGCATGGTTTGATTACATTTTTGTTAATAAATACCTGTCAACAGCTCCAATGAGTCCTGACACCTGACACCTGTAGGATTGTCCTAGGGACCGGGTACCCAAGAAGAATGGCGTGGTCCCTGCCCTGCAGAACTCACTCACATCTAATGAGAAAGAAGTATCAAGCAAATGGCATCAGTGTAACATAGGAATGCTGAGTAGAAGGAAGGGTAAGTATCCTAGGGACTCAGCAAAGGAACAATTAATTCTTTCCAGGAGGTGGAGGAGGAAGTAGTGAGAATGCCACACAAGGGCACACATGTATCCAGAGTCAAGGACACACCAAGGGCTGCAAAAGAGAAACTTTAACAGACCACATGGGAAAAGGAGATTACATGTTCATGAGATATTGAATGTGCTGTCTGCTTGCCTCTCCATGGTCTTGCGCTAAGCAGACTCTGAGTTAAGCAAGTGGAGGTTAGCTCCCAAGGGATTCTGCTACAGGAATTTCAGGGAGGCCTTTCCCAGTCAAGACATTTTCCCACTCAGTTCAGACTCAGGTCATGAATTCTTCTGAACAAAATCTGTTAAGACTATTTCTTAGATTTCTTTGAACTAAGTCTCTTAAAATGCAAATGCCTTTATGCATGAAGATTTTGCTGCACCTACAGGTGCTCCTGTTTGTTGACCCTAGAGTCACAATGACTCTTCACTGCATGTCTGAGGGACGTTGGGCACATTGCTTAACTTGTCTCTGTCTCTGTCTGTCAAATATGGAAAAGGCAGTGGGTATCACTAGGGTTTGGGCGAGGATTAAAGGTGTGAACACCCTGAAAGCAGAGTGGCTGGTACACAGTAACTTCTCAATGGTCTTTATCATCATTCATGTGATTTCATGTCATTGAATTTATTCTTTGAGGAGAGAGAAAAGGAGAAGGAAGAATAAACCGATTTCACAATATTGCCTCATACCAGCCCAGGAAGAGCCCTTTATCCATGAAAGATGATGATAATGAAGTCAACAATTTTAACAGTTATTTTTAAATTCTTATTTCTCTAGGATATATTTAATCAAAATGGGAAATGTTTTGTCACATAAAAATTCATCATGAGTCTGGTGACAAGTAGCTCAGAGAATCTCTATCAAATAAACACTAACATATAAAAAATCCTTTAAGTCACCACATAAGGATCTTTTTATTACAGTTCCTGCATTTCCAGATCTGTTTGTTTGTGTATTCTTTCAGCATATTTAGACCATTGGTTTACAATTTTCTATCAAAATGACCTCACTGGTGTTCTAGGCTTTATGTGGACCGGAGAATACACAGGAAAGGGCTCTCCCGCTCTGGAGCTCCCGGGCACTGTGCTGTCTTTGCCACATGGATTTACTATGAGCCTCTGGGCCGGCCATGGTGAATGTGTCAATATTTTGATCTAATGACAGACCTTTCTTTCAGCCTAAACTATTCCCAGGCACATGGCCTTAGTTGGCCAAATATCATCTCTTCCAAATAGGTCAGCCTGCAGCTGCAAAGATCTCTACAGTTATTGCATCCTGGAGTGGCATTTGATGGTTCACTATAGCTAAATAGGAATACTCGTCTGCTGAGACCACAAACTCAGTTACTGACTTGACCATTCCTTGACTGGCACAAAAATGAGCAATTTACACTGAAAAGGCTAATGGTGCTACTGAAGGTTTAGTGTATCTGAGTTGATTCCCAAGCACATTAGCGATTTTTAAGGAACAACTCAGAGATATGCTTACTAATGTAATAAAGATAACCGTTAGTCATCATTTGCCTTGTAGTTACAAAAATATACACTAAAATATGTATATAACTTATGTATTATATATATATTTTTCTTTTTTAAAAGCTGATTTAAATAGACTTAACAGAACTTTTCTTTCAAGGACAATACTTAATCTTTTCTTTGCAATTCTACACTTATTTTTTGTTTAATATACTTTTTTGCAGTTTCTATTTGGGAAATACTTTTAATGCCCATTTTTATAACAATTTTATATTTATACCTTGGCCAAAATTAAATTTGATTACTCACTTATGTTCTTTCACTGAACCATTCATGTATTCTCTTACTTAACACAGTTTGATGCAGGCTTCCACATGCCAGGCCCAAGTTAGCTCTGCAATTATGGAACCAAAATTTAGATGCTCCTGTCCTCATAGAGGAATAGGCTAATAAGAGCATGGAAAGGGTCTATTTCTAAAATAAATTCTACTCTAAGGACAATGTGCTACAATTGAGAATATTCAGATAAATTTGCCTCTGAAACTAATGCTAATTATAACTTAATCCCAAGAAGCAATCCTAGTTAGGAATATCCAAACATTATGCCTTTCCAGGGTGACACTTTTGAACTTAGTAAATAAAGTCTGGAATTTTTCTTCACTTTTATGCATGCATTATTTCTCCTGAGAAACCTGTACAACTTTAAAGCCCAAGTGATCTTTACACAGCCTCTGAGATAGAGAATAAATGATATTTTCTCCATTTATGTGGTAGCACATGTTAAGGAACTTCCTCCAAAGAGTAAACAAATCAATGATGAAGCCAAAAATACACCCTAAGTAGCCACCTGAAAATATGTCTGGTTCTTACACCAGAGTTCCCAGTACTTGTGCATGAAATTATACTTGAATTCTTTGAGGATTCAGAGACCACAAGTTAGCAGTTATTTCTTTTGTAAAGATATCATACTATCTTAACAAATCAACCAGATTCTCATGAATTTGTTATGTGGTGTCACAGAGAGGTAATCTTCTATTAACTTTATAGTTTTAAAAAAAAATGGAAACTAAGGCGAATGTTTACTGAAAAATTAATGTTACTTGACATATATAATTAAGGACCAACATTAGTAAGTTAGAGTACTTGCTAATCTTTGGGGGAAAATTAAAATTATACATTCCAAATAAGATAATCTACCACTTAGAACATCCACTGAATGAGAGCTTCTCACATTTGAATATGCATGTGAATCCTGGGGCATAAGGGATGAGGAGGTGGATCTCATTAAAGTACAGATTCTAATTCTGTGGGGGATGTTGACTGTGTAAACTCTCAATCCGCTCCTCTAGTCTATGTGTCTAGCAGATGATTAGGTCTATATTAGGCTCCACCATAGCCCAGAAAATGCAGGCTGCAAGGATGAAGGAAGAGGAGGAGCGCCTTCCTGTGTGCTTCCTCAGGGATTCCTGCAGCTCCGTGCTCTTGTGAATGGCATGATACCAATACTATTTCACACTGGCAGCAGCATCTCCTCCCTGTAGCAGTGGCTAAATCAAGTTTGGATTTCCAATATTTGTTGAATCAGCCTCATGGCCTTCCTGCCTCACCCTACTACAGGAAACTTGCCCTAATCCATGGAGGCCCCCACTTGAAGCTCTGATTTTCAGATCAAGGGGCATCTTCTCTGAGCTGAGATGCCAGCACCGTCTCAGTTGCCTTGTTGCTTCTCTTCAGAACTGTGGACCCTCCTCCAAGCTGAAGGTCACCAGCATCAGTCGACCAGCACTCCTTTTCCATTGGCCTGGATTTCAGCTCCGTGAAACTGCTCCATGGCCCCAGTATTTAATAAGTCCAACCAGCCCTAAGATTAAGAGATGCTTCTAAAAGTGTTCTATCCATAATACCTTTGTGTTGTTGTTTTTTTGGTTTTCTTAAGTTATCTATATAATAACTTTAATTCTAGTTAATTCCTAATATTAAATTCTAGCTGTTAAAATGATAGGTTCTCTCTAATTACTGAACCTTAATTGACACAGTAGGTCTGGCATGGGCCTTGATATTCTGTATGTCTAACAAGCTCTCAGGTGTTGCTATTATTTCTGTCCATAATTCACACTTTTGCAAAGCAATATGGCTGAGAGACTTACAAGAATTCTTAATATGCTGTATTTGCATATAAATAAAATGGCAAATGTGAACAATAAACATTTGTATGTGGAAAGATCACTAGCATTTGTAAATACTGAGTGCCTTCAATGAAGTAGCTACTCTCAGTACAAACAGGGTTGAGAACCAATGGTCACAGTGAGAAGCAGCTTAGATCTTGAACAAGAAGAGGAATCCAGACCAGCCCAGAACAGAAGTCACTCTCTGACTGGACACTTGTTTTGTATGGAATATATATGCGAGTGGACCAGTGTTTTAGAAAGGGACTTAATTTTACAACTGGGAAAAAGAAACAACTGACTGGTTGAGAAACCACTACGTCTTGAGCTGCTACACCTGACACAATGATGATATGAAACACCATCAGCATATATATAATTATTTTTTTCTTTTTTCCTTTTTTTTGGGGGGGAGTGAAAGGAGGGGGAGAAGGAAGACAGAGATAGAGAAATGAGCAGGGAGGAGGTGGGGGTGCCCTGCGGCAGCCTGTTTAATTAACCTAATTATGGGATACAGTTACTGTGCCCGGGTCAGCATAACCAGTCTGCGTGCAGCATCGCGCGCCAGCAGAGAAAACGAGAGGAGAACCCCCGGTAGGAGGAGGGTTGAGGGATGGGGGAATGTACGTGAGAGCCATTTGGAGGTGGAGGGCGCCAGGGTGGTGTAGGTGATGAAAATTGTATCCCAAGAGCTGGGGGAAGAGAGGGCATAGAACTGGGAAGAGGGAGAGCTAGTGAGACCGTTCCCAGGATGAGGTCTCTCCCATGAGAGAGTCAGAAAGAAAAGCAGCATCTATAGTTGTATGCCATGTGTATTTATATATGTATGTGCATGGTAGAGTCTTTCAGAACCAAATACATAGAGATTAAAATAAATAAACAGAATCATAAAATACATAAATATGATATATTGAAAAATAACTATTCAATTGATAGGGAGAGGACTTCAGATGTGTGTAAAATCTCGTCCCAAAAGGGATCATCAGAGCCCAGAAACACCTAGTTTTGGCTTCTAATTTAACTCGACCAACTGAACAAATTCAGGAATGTGCAAGGAATGCCTTGTGCTAGCCCAGGGCTGGACATCTTTGGGGGGGAAGGACTTCTGCCTACCCCCCATGTCTCCTTGGCAGCCACTCCAACTGGGCTTTCATTCCCACTCTGCACTAAAACTGCTCTACACTGGTGCACATAACAAATTTTAAAACCCTGCTCATATTCCAGTGAGGGAGGCAGAAAAGGCCTATGATAAATGAGTTATATGCCATGCTAGAAAATGTAAAAGAAAAAGCCATAAGTTCATAAGAGGCCTAAGTGTGAACGTGTCTGTGGCGAAATGCACTCATAACCCAATCCAGTAGGTGTATTGTTTGTACCTTGTTGCACCAGGCTGGCAGGACTGCACGTAGTCAAGATTGCTAACTCATGTCAGAACACCCAAGAATGGCCACAGAGCTGAAAGGATACCCACTGCTTCATGATAAAAGGAATAGATTTAGTTTCCCAAAAGAACTAAGCAGCATTATCACCCCAATGAGGTGACGATAGAGCTTGGGGATCTACTTCCTAGAGGGATGATGCTGCCTTCACAGAGTGACATAGTTATATCTTTAGCACACATTAAAATAACGAATTTAATTCATTAGCTACACTTGTAGCAACTACATAGTATTCAAGAATATAGCCATTTCTAAAATTTAGACATTCATTCAGTAGAAACCTGCAAAAAATTGTGAATAAAGGAGGAAATGTAAACGTTTCCTTAGATAACAACTTAGGTCACTTTGGAGTTTGTATACCTTTGGAGGGATTGGAAGTCACGAAACACATCTTACCAGTCTGTGAGGATAGTATTCCTCCTGTTTATTAAGCCACACAGCCTGTTACCTGGGAAATAATAAATTTTCAATAACTAAATTTTGCAAAGTAGAGAAATATGTATTTAATGAGCTGTGAATCATCCAAGTTTAAGGAATAAGTGTTCTATAAGGTAACCAGAAGTTCTGTGTAGTAAACTTGGGGAGTAAGTTCCTTGGCATAGTAAACCTCAGGGATTTAGTTCTGATGTACCCAACTTCCACTGAAATCTATTAGTAATGGTGGCCAGTTTGGAAAAGTATGTCATGGGAAAAGATCTCTTAGGAAAGATGACAGAGAGACTAGAAATGAGTCAACATGACTTTAGAAGACTCACTTCACAGTTAGTTAGAGGCAGAAGGCATTGTACCATGAATGTTTTGAAGGAATTGCACTTGCAACCCAGATATTTACCAAGTTTTTCAGGACAGTTTGAAATATGGAATTTCCTACTTCATACAGTGGCCCGTGTCATTGCTGACCACTTCTAATTCTTAGAAAGATTTTTCTTAGAGAAGTCCAAGTATGTCTCCTGGTACTAGCTCTGCTTGCTGGAACAACTTAAAGCCAACAAGTCTTTCATGGCAGCCCACGTTATTTGAGGACAACTGTGAAGTTCTTTGAAAACTTCTCTCATCTCACAGACTCACTGCCAGAATCCTCTAACAAAGAACATGGTTTCTGAGTCTTTCTCCATCTAGAGAAAAAAATTTTACATTGTCAGTCTGTTTTCTAAGTCTAGTGCTATTCACAGACTGACTAGGACACTGAACCTCTTAGACATATTAGCTAAACATGAAATTGATACCTTTCCCCCGAGACATATTTCTATAATGGTACAACTCACCTGTGTTCATCTTAATTTAGTCTGTCATCAAAAAATGCATATTTTGGAAGTAAGGGTAGAAGAACATTTCACTTTATTGTTATTACACAAGCCTTAAAACTGTAAAGTTAACTGGATTTACTTTGTGAAAATTAGGTGTTTATATGCAGCTCAGATTCTTAGCCTACAGATGGTGCTTTACATGCATTCCAGGTCTTCAGCATAATTATTCAAAATAGGAAAACAGGAGACTTGGTTTGAACCCAGACTACTCTGAAATTTCAAAAGTGAACATTTTAACAAGAAACTTATATGTGGGATATAAAACTGAAAGCAAGAAATAAATAAGACAAATGAAAACTCATAGACATAGATAATAGGTTAATTGTTACCAGAGGTAAAATGCAGAAGGGTTAGTCAAATAAATGGTGATGGAAGGGGAACGGACTCTGGGTGGTGAACACACAATGCAATATACAGATGACGTATTATAGAATTGTACACTTGAAACCTACATAATTGTATTAACCAATGTCACTCCAATAAACTTAATAAAATAAATTTAATAAAATAAGTTAAAAAAACGAAACTTTAGGAGAAGAACTGCTAGGAAGATTTTTACTAGTTGATCAAAGTCTTAGCAGTAGAAGATGACAAAGATCTTTTTGAATCATAAGTTTCCATGAATGACAGTCATCAGAAAGCAGTATAAAAATACCCAAGTAGCACTGGCCATAATGTAAAACTATTTGCCTAAAGATTTTATTCTGGGTGGTGAACACACAATGTGATATATAGATGATGTATTACAGAATTGTACACTTGAAACCTATGTAACTTTACTAACCATTGTCACCCCAATAACTTTAATTTAAAAAAAGATTTTATTAAGGTTATCATAACCCAAAGAATATAGCCTTCCTTAAAGTATTAAAAAGAATAGTAAAATTGACCTATAAGACTTTGCTTATTTTAATTAATCACATAAGCTTTTATTTAGGAACATTCAGAGACTTCATTTTTTAATTTCAAGGAATGGGAGAGACCCATCAAAAGTTCTTATACCTGCCAATCAATGAATTTCCCCAGGGGCTTTTCCAGGAGTTACATCCATGGTTGTTGTTATGCCTTAGGCATAACAGTTTGATTCTGAATCTATTTTAAGTCAGATAACATGGCTCTTTCCTATGTATAGTGAGGAAATGTCAATGAATCTGTGAAACCAGTGAATGTATATTGCTTCCTTTATATTTGCTCCTTTTTGTCAGTCCATTTTTCTCATTAAAGAGGTTTGGAATGACTTGAAGCATTATAATAATCTCACTTGCACTGCTGTAACATCTTCAAGAGCTTAGCAAAAAGAGGAGTTAGGATTCAGGCACAAACCAAGTTACACCAGAAACAATAATATTAATGGTTAAAATCTGGCCACCAGAAATGAATCATTTTCAAACTCATATGAAATGTTAATGTTGCAAACAGCATTCCAAGGATTTGAACAATGTAAATTGGTGATAAACATGAATGGGACTAAGGTCATACACTGGCCTAAGCAAAAATAACCCTTTCCATTCCCAAAGTTTCTAGAGGAAATATGGAATTATAGCTGTTACATTTTGATATATCTGCACAGAATATAAAATTCAAAACTCAGCCATGGAAGGCTAAGAATATCCTTTGGGATGCTAGAAAACAGACTTTTTAGGTCAACTCCTAAAACAGAGGCCTCAAAGTGGTAGGCCTCTCAAACTTTAGGTACTGCTCAAACTTGGCTCATGTGTGTTTGTCTTTTTATATGACTTACAGTGAGATTCAAAGAAACTTAATTACTTGCAAACATTAAAATATTAGGGTATTTCATATATCAGTATCAGGATTCTCTTAAAAAATAGAAAGATCTGACAATATAGATCACTTATTGCACATGCAATCATTTTCTGTAGCAGAGTAAAACTTATATACTTTGGAATGGATGAATCATTTAATTGACTGTGCAATATTCTTTATTTATCTCACCTCCTTTTCCCTACATGGTAGGGTAAGCGGGGGGTTAGAGTCAGTTGTAGACTACAGTGACTATAAGAGAGATGATTTTAGTTCAATCCTTAGGAAGACCAATTTGGGGACACACAACTTTTGCACGTATTTGATTTAGGGCTCTAGATAACCTACATGTCTGATCTAGAGCAATACACTTTGAGTATGCAAATGTTGCTATTTTAAATTAATTTCTCCAGTTCTACCTGGGAGAACAGAGTGAGCCACTTAAGAGAATGTCTTATAGAAGTAAATAGAAGGATCTCAGTGATTTTGTCAAGCCACAAGGAACACTCCAAGTGTGGCTGCAGGCTATGACTATAGGACAAGAATATAGAACTATTGTGGAGTGGGATCTGAGTTTTTCAAGGAGAAGGCAACAGGGTATAAGTAATATAAGATGATGTAACAGAAGTATTGTAGCAAACTCAATGACTAAGACCAATGAGAATGAAGGAGTGATATGAGTTGAGCTGTTCAAGAATTTGGCTGCAAAAGGAAAGAATGTACTGGTGGCAATCTCAGAGATGCTTGAGTTGGGTTCCAGATTTCCATTTGTATGTTGAGGGGCTCTACGATTGAGCAGCTGCACTATCATACTGAAACTAGACCCATCTCTTGGTTAGGCAGGAAGAAGGCAGACAGAATGGGAAATTAGCCATCTATTGCTCAATATTCACAGTTGCACTTTCAATTCAATATTAATACAAAAAAGTCAACATTTTCTTTCTTTTTTTTTAAAGATTTTTTATTGGGGAATTGGGGGGATGGGAACAGTGCTGGGGAATTGGGGGAAGGGGAACAAACAAGTTGCTGTCGTTTTGTTCTTCAGTCTAGTTGTGGAGGATATCGCTTCACTGGCCCAAGTTGGCACCATCACTGCGCTCTTCCCGGGCGAGGCACATCGGTTGTTGGCTTCTGGACGGCTGCTCACGGCGGCGGCTGGCCGCTTACGCTGGCTGCTGGCCACACACGATAGCCCATGGCAACCCACTGCCACAGGGACTGCAGCCTACGCCGTCACCGGCGAGTCACGGCAGCCCAGCTCCAGGTTGAGCTGTTGTTCAGCATCTTAGCTGTGGAGGGCAGTGTCACTGGCCCTCATATGTGGGATCCAAACTGGGGCCCTCTGGCATCCCAAGCCAGTTCTTAACCATCGCGCCACTAGGCCGGCCCAAAAGTCAATATTTTTAAAACCAATTATAATGTTTCTGATTTGGTAAAAATCAATTATAACTTGCCTTTTTCCATAAGTGAATAAAAACAAACATTTATCTTATTTTGGGAATCATTTTATTTCTGAGATTTATGAACATGAAAATTACATTATGGACATTTACTTTTAAGAATACTATTTTGCTTATGTGGTTGATTTAGGGTAAAGGTAACCAAAATGAAACCTGAAAGTAATAATTGTTATAACTGATAATACCAGTAATATAAATAATTGTATATTATGAATAGGGTACATGGCATACATTATATCATGTTATCCTTGAAACAAATATGCATGATTTGTTATCCATATTTTATAGTGAAGGGAGTGAAAGCTTAGAGAAAGCAGTCCCACACCTAGTGAGTGGTAAAGTCAGGATTGCAATAAAAAATGATTTGAGTTTACCACACCGTGTACATACAAGGAAAGTAAAGACAGGAATCAACGAGAAAGGAGGAGCTGGTACATTGATTCATCTCAAAGGTTACTTTAGATTTTTACAGTTTTGTTAATATTATCAGTATATTGGCATAGAGAAAAGGGTATACATACCTCCATGAGTAATTCCATGATTTAGTTATTTATTAAACCATATGTTAAATACCACATACAAATGTTCCTTCATAAAACATTCTAATGAGTAGTCAATAATATGAGTAGTTATAATAGTTTTGAAATTAAAATGAGACATTTATTTCTTTTTTTCCAATTCTTATACCACGTGGGTTTTTTTGTTGTTGTTGTTTTGTTTTTTTTTCTTGCCTAGCTAAGCTGCTTAGGACCTCCAGTACTATTAGGATAGAGGTGGTTGAAGTAGGCACCTTTGTTTCATTTCTGGTTTTAGAACTATTTTTAACATTTCATTATTAAGCATGATGTTTGCTATGGGTTTTCGTATATACCTTTAATTAGGTTAATGATATTCTCCATCATTAATATTTTGCTACAGATTATTCATAAAAGGATATGGATTTTTTTTCTTAAATGCTTTTATTGAATCTAATGAAATAATCATGTGAACTACTGTTTTAGTTAATATATTATTAATACATTTCTTTCTTAAGATAAACTACATTGATAATGATAAAGTATATTTTTTATATATATTATTGCATTCAGTTGACTAAAATTTTGTTTAAGGTATTTATGTCTATGTACATAAGTAATATTTCCCTGAGATTTTTCTTTTAAAACTGTCCTTGTTGGGTTTTGATATCAGTTATATAAGTCTGTACTAGTCAGGGTTCTATAGAGAAACAGAACCAATAGAATATATATTAGGCCCTAATGAGATTTATTATGAGAAATTGGCTCACATGACTATAAAGGCCCAAAGTCATACAATCTACCTTCTGCAAGCTGGTGACCTATGAAAGCAAGTGGTATATTTCAAAGACTGAGAGACTATGTTATAGATTCCATTCCAAGTCTGAAGGCCTGAGAACCAGGAACACTGAAGTTGGAAGAAGACAGATGTCCCCACTCAATCAATCAGAGAGTGAATTGGACCTTCTTCCAACTTTTTGTACTATATCCATGGATTGGCCGATGCTCATCTACATGGGGCATTGCCATCTGCTTTACTCAGTTCACCAATTCAAATGCTAATCTCATACAGAAACATCCTCTCAGACATACCCAGGTATAATGCTTAATCAGATATCTGACCATCTGATGACCCAATCAAGTTGAGAGATAAAATTAATTATCACAAAGTCTTTAGAAAAAATGAGTTAATGATTTTTTTATCCTATCGTACATTTGAGAATAGTTTTGTTAGAATAATTTTTGGATGTATTATTTGTGAAAATGGAATATTCTAATTTTTGGTGAATATCTTCAGTAATACACTTTGTGCCTGGAGTTCTCTCAGTGGAATATTTTTAAAAATTCAATGTCTTCAACTATTAAAATGTTATGTTTTTCTTCATATGGAAGTTTTTTAGTTTTTTATATATATATATATATATATATATATATATATATATATATATAACTTATTTTATCTAAATATTCAAATGTATTGACACAAAGACATATAGTTCCTTGCTATTACATTTTTAATTCTTGCAACATCTATATTCATACCTCATTTTTAATTCCATTTCATTTCAAGCCTTCTTTTTTTTTACATTTTCTAAGCCAATGTCATGAGAAGATAGACATTTCATTAATCTTTTTTAAGACCAAACTATTACCTTTTTTATTTTCATTGTTATTATATTTGTTTTATATTTAATTAGTCTCTTCAGGTTTATGAATCATTTTATTTTTTCTATTTTCTTAAAGTTTTATTTTGGTCTTTTTATAATGAATATTATAAATATATATGTATAAAATTTTATGTTACTTCTTTTTTAATACTAGCTTTTAATTCTCTAGACATCCTCCAAAGTACTAATTTTAACTATATACAACTTTTCTATAAGTAGCATTTTGATCATTCAGATTTGATCAATTATTTCAATTTTTTAATTTATCCAAATATTATTTGAACACGTTTCTTGATATGTAAACATACAAAAATTTAGTTCTTCTACAGTAATAACATTGTAGCCAGATACTATGATCGCTATGATTCCAAGCCATTGAAATTCATCAAAATTGACTTTATTATTCAATATATGATTAATTACAGAAGTTCTATGTATGATTGGAAACAATGTGTATTATATAGTTTGTATATACAGTTCATTATTTGCATGCAAATATCCAATTTTTCTAGCAGCATTTTTTGAAGAGGTTATAATTTCCTAATTAATTGATTTAGAACCATTGTTGAGTTTATTTATGGTAGAGAACTGGGATCTTAACAATATTGAGGCTTCCAATTGATGAACTCAGTACATCTCGCCTTTGCTTATGACTTTGATTCTTTAAATCAATGTTTTATAGTTTTCAGCATAGATAGCCTTTATACCTTTTGTTAGATTATATTGAAATATTTTATTTTATGGGGTGCTACTGCTGTAAATGGTATTTAAAAATTTTTTGAATTCCAATTGCTTATTGTTAGTATGTAGATATACAATTGACTTTTAAAAAAATTAGATGTTATAATCTATAACTTTGTTAAGCTCATTTATTGCTTATCACAGATTCTTTGGGTTTTTCTACTTAGACAGCCATGTTATATCCTCTGCAAAAGAGAATATTGTTTATTTTTTTCCAGTCTCCACTCTTTATTATTATTTTTTCTTATTTTCTTGTATAAGATCCCAGTGCAATGTTAAATTGGAATGGTGAGAGAGGACAGATTTGCCTTATTCATGATCTTAAAGGAAAAGGATTCATTCTATCACAATTATGTATAATGATAGCTGTAGGAGTTTTGTAGACATCTTTTATCAGATTAAAAAAGTACTTGTTGACATCTTTCTTATCCCCCATGCAGAAAGCCTTTTGAGATAGGTAAGGAGCATCTGGGAGGAGTTTCTTGCCTCTCTTGCTGGACTCTTATTCCCTTCCTTCAGGTTTGAGTCACAATTATGCTTAAAGATTTTTATGATCTTTCTGTGAATGCTTAGTAAAATTCATGTAGACTAAGCCTACAAGAGAGTGCAGACTCCTCATTATCTGTGCTTCCCCAGGACTTTTACGCTGTCCCACCAGCCTTGTCAACTATTTTAGCATAACTCCCCTTACTGTTGTCTGATTGCATCTATTGCAGGTGAATGCATGCTCATATCGTTTCTGTCCTTCAAGTCACCATAATCTCTACTTATTTTGGACAAGTTGATTTCTCTGTGTCCTTAGCTCTTAAATGATTTAGAAAAAAAGTCATGCTTTTGATGCTAAACTGACTCTTTTTAAGTTGTAAGCATGGGATCAAGACTCCACCAAGCTTCCTATATCCCAGAAAAGAAGCTAGGTGTTAATATGTATTTATTATTTAGCATTTTTTACTATTCTCCAAAGGAAGGTCACTTCAGTTATTTAGCCCAATATAGAACAGAAATGATAAGCCAGTGGTCATACCGGTTTGTGTATGATCTTTCAGTATAGTGCAGCAACTTCATGACAAGCATCTCTCTCTCTTTCTCTCTCTCTCTCTGTCTCTCTCTTTCTTTTTAACTTTATTTGGGAACAATGTGTTTTTTTCCAGAACCCATCAGCTCCAAATCAAGTTGTTGTCCTTCAAACTTAGTTGTGGAGGGCCCAAGCTCAGCTACAAGTCCAGTCACCACTTTCAATCTAGTTGGGGGGGGTGGAGCACAGCCCACCATCCCATAAGGTAGTCGAACTGGCAACCTTGTTGTGAAGAGCACATGCTCTCACCAGCTGAGCCATCTGGCCGTCCGCCTGTTGGCAACTCAGCGGCAGCTCAGCTCCGGCACAGCTCACTGGCTCATGTGGGAATCGGACCGGCAACCCTGTTGCTCAGAGCTCACACACTAACCAACTGAGCCGCCCTGCCGGCCCCAAGCATATCTCTTAATTTGTTAATTTTGATCAGTTCAGCCCAAACTTAGCATATCATTGTGATAAGAGATCCCATAGAAAAAAGTTGCGTATTAAAATGAGGATAGTCATCCAGGAAAGAAGAAAACTTCACTTGCATTATGGAACTTATTTAATTAAGAAGTAAATTAAAGTAATTTCTAAACCAGTGGTTCATTCTTAAAGTATGATTCCTAGAACAGTAGCAGAGGCATCACTGGGAACTTGTTAGAAATGAAAAGTCCTGGGCCCCACTCCAGACCTACTGCTCAGGAACTCTGGAGGTGAGACCCAGCAATTTGCATTTTAACAATTCCTCCAGCTGATTCTGAAGCACACAACAGTTTTAGAACCATTGATCTAAACTTACCCTACAATTTATAATACGTTTCAATATTTAACAAAATGGAACAGCATCTGAGGAAAGCACATTTGTAAAATTGAGAGCACATTCTCACCAGCTCCTGTAACCAAGTGCAGATCTTAATCAGCTTGTGCTCATAAGCTCAAGAAACCCACACCGATAAATCAAATTTGAGCATATAAAATCAGTTCCATTTCATGGTGCTCCACTTTACCTCTCTGCCTACAGTTTAGCATTTTCTCTGGCTCTGACATCTTTTACCTACTTGTCTTTTGGCATAGCGCTTTCCTCTGTGAGTTCCTGAATCCCTTCCTGTTCTGACCTAATATTCACTTCTGTTAACAAGGCATATGCCAAGGCAGCAGGGACAAAAGACAAAAGGGGTGCCCTTTTTTCTGTTCTTTGTATTTATCCCAGATGTGCCCTGCAGAATTTGGGGGTTTATGAATCTGTCAGGGAGGAAAAATTATCCTCTACCCTTCCAGGTTCTTCTGGCTAAACTAATAATTAAATTGTAATGGCAGAACCAGCTCAAAATAGTCCTATCCTGTTTCAAACAAAATACTGAGTTGCTTTTCAGAGACAACAGACCAACCTGCAAGCCATGCAGCCAAAGCATGTGCAGAAGAGAGAATTTAGACTTTTGGTTACACTTAGAACCAAAATCACCCACTCCCCACAGAACCAAAGGACCTGGACATAACTGGAACTTGAACACCAAAACCCTTTCAGAAGCAAAGGTGTTTCCCGAAAAAAAAAAAGGGGTTCTTGGTGTTTGTCATAGGAAACAATTCAAGGATGCACCAAATAAGCAAAGAAAGCAGCAGATTTATTTTAAAAAGGCATAGTACACTCTAGAGATTGTGACAGCAGGAAGGTTCAGAGAAGAGCAGCTGCCCCAAAGAAAAGAGGGGCTTGGGAATTTATTATACTTAAAATGAAGGGGCAAAATTTTCAAGACTTAGGGGTGGCATTATAGGAGTTCCTAGGCAGGTCCTTGCTGATCAGTCCTTTTCGTTGAGAGGAGGGATTTTTCTCCTTATTTGGCTCTGTTGAAACTGTCATGGTGACATAGGGGGTGGAGATTTTCCTAAACCGCAATGCTAATTATTTTATAATCCATTATAATTAGCTAAAGTTTACCTAAAGTAGCAAGATGGCATCCTGGATCTGCTCTCGGCCACTGAAATCTAGTTCTGGCTGGTCTGGTAGCTGCCCTTATTTTTTAAGGATGATCGCATCTCCTCCTTCCTTTGTCTCCCCTCACCTCCTCCCTACTTTGCTCCCTCCTCTCTCTCCAGCCATATTCTTCCTGCCTATGGTAACAAAGGGTCCGTTGTCCACAAAGAGCCAGTGCTGAATCCCCTTTTACCATAAGTGGCCAAGTTCCAAGGTCCTCCAATTAAAACTTGCCCAGCCAGAACTCCTGCATACCTGTTCCCCTAACCCTGTAAAACCCTGCCCTGAACGCTGATAAGAGAGACATATTTGAGTGGCATTTCCTTTGTCCTTATGGATCAACTCGAGAATAATAAAGGTTCTTCCTTTTTCTCAAAAGCCAGTGTTATAGTTTTGGCTCCTATGTGCATGGGACAGTGGACCTTTGCTTGGTAAAAAAATTAACAGAAGACAGATTAGCAGGAGAAAAATAAAGTTTATAACATGTAGATATCCTGTATACAGGGGAGACCCAGGAACAATGTTACTTGCCAAAATGGCAGAAGCCATTACCTTAAATATCACCTTCAGCTAAACACAAAAGAAAATGTTGTTGGTGGAGAGTCAGTTATGAGAGGTTACCAGCAAAAGCACAATAAACAAGGGTAAGATTGTTATGCAGATTTAAGTCCCTGTTTTCTCCAAGATAGATACTAAAGGCAGGTTTTGTAAGTGAAGGAAAGACCATTACAAATGGATATTTCCCTTACAAATGTAAATGTCTCTTACAAAGGGTAATTTCTACTTGGTTTTCAAGCCTTCTCTCCAGTCTATTTCCTAAAATTAACCAGCCTAAAAGAATCAATATCTCCAAACAGGTATATTTTGAGCTGGCAAACTTTACTTACCTTCAAAGCCACTGATGGGGTGATCACTCCAAACTGGGAGATCTTGAAAAACAAAATCTAAATAACTGGCTCCTGGTAAAATGACCTTTTAACTTTATACCAAAGTGGTTGTTGAAAAGGAGAAAGGGGTGTTGAATTTATTTGGTCACAATTAATAAATATATCATCCATGTGGAAGACGGGATTCATGTCGTCCACATGTGCTCATTTCTTTAGGGGTGAAAGTGAGGTGGCTCTTATTCACCTTGTTTTATGAAAACTGTGGCAAGCGTGCCATATGCATACTCACATCGTAATGTTCTTCACGCTGTCAATGTAAGAAATGTCCAAACCTGCAGAGAAGTGTTAATGGGAGTCTCAGTTCTTCTTGGCGACCCAGTGAAGAATCAAAGGTCAGCAAGCTGATTAATGTGCAAGCAGGGTTTATCAGCGGTACATTCTCAGGGAAGGGAATGGGCCTAGCTGAGGTGGGAGAGAGAGGCATAGGACCCTGATGTTATTGGGTCGTCAGAAAAATCATGACGCATTTCTGCAACGAAAAACATAGAAAAATACGTCATGACTTTTCAGACAACCCAATAGTTGATGAGACAAATAAAGAGTTAATGGGAGTGGGCTTGTGAGCTGGCAGGATGGGACAGGCAAGGAGTTAACAAGAATGAGCTTAAACATGAACCACTTGGCTCTGACTCCCCTGGCCAGCACTGCACCTGCAGGCTGACAAGCACCTAGCATCCATCACAGGTGGGAACAGAACAGTTCCCAATCACAATGGCAACCCCCTGCACGCTAACAAACACCCATCATGGATAGGAACAGAACAGTTCCCAATCACAACGGCAACCCCCTGCATGCTAACAAACACCCATCATAGATGGAAACAGAACAGTCTCCAATCACAACAGCAACCCTCTACAAACTGACATCCATCATAGATGAGAACAGGACAGTTCCCAGGAGAAGACAATTGTAACGACAGCCCCCCTGCAAGCTGACAAGCACCCTACATTCTGCTTGGGAAGATATAAAACCCCAGCATTTCTTATTGGGGCAGCTGTCCCTCATCGGACTCTGCCCTGGCTAAACTTTTGCCAGTATCTCTCTTTTCCCAGCCGTCCCTATCAGGCTCTGTCCTGGCAAAACTTCTCTTTTCCAGAACTGTCTTTGACTTTCAATATATCTTCGCTTACTCTTGTAGAGTCTCATCAATTATTTTTACATTCCGCGAGCCACCAGGCGTTAATTCTACACCAAGACATTTTGGTGCTGAAACATGGGAGTTCGACTCTACCTCCTCCTCGTCCCACTAGGAGTTTCCACCTTGACTCTTCAGAGCCTCTCAGGGATTCCCCTTAAGGGGAGGAAATTGACGCTTCCAGGCCAGGGCTACTCTCTGGTGGAAGAAAAGTCCGACGTCTCTGTTGGTTGGGGAATCCCATTGCCAGACCTAGTGTGAGGCTCCTTTCTATTTCTTGAGGGGCAGGCGAGTCTCCTTGGCTGCATTCATAGTGGGCACAGGACAGACATGTACATGCCTCTAGGGCAGCGGTTCTCAACCTTCCTAAATGCCGCGACCCCTTAATACAGTTCCTCATGTTGTGGTGACCCCCAACCATAAAATTATTTTCGTTGCTACTCTATAACTGTAATTTTGCTACTGTTATGAATCATAATGTAAATATCTTTTTGTTTTCCGATGGTCTTAGGGGACCCCTGTGAAAGGGTCATTCGACCCCCAAAAGGGTCGCGACCCACAGGTTGAGAACCGCAGCTCTAGGGCGTCTGCCACTTTAAAGAAATCTCCTGTGACAGGATAACCTGATAGCGGTCCAGGACTCTAGGACTAGGTCCAGCCAGGAGCAAGTCAAAGACCCGCTCGCTCATCAGCCAGGCACACAAGTCAAAGACACACAGTCTCCCTCCCTGCTGGCCACTCCCTATACTCCTTTTTGGTGACTCACTCCCCGTTCTTCTTTTACTTCTCTGGATTTCCATCGCCACCTCCACGGGTCAACAGACCTTTGGTTGGTAAGTGATTAGCCTTGAGATGTCCATGGGGCACCGGGAATTCCATGGGCCAGGTCCCCGACCCTCGACCTTAGCTGTGGAGGGGACGCTCTCACAACTAATGGTCATTGCTTTCCTCTCTTTCCCCAGAGTATGCAGTAACAAGTGCACAAATTCCATAACTCCTGGGTCAGAGACTTGTTTGGAGGATCTTGGGGGACGCTCTTCAGTCTCCTAGTCCAGCTGTCACAAGGCCATCATCCCCAGCACCACGGGCGGCTACGCTCCTCCTCTGTCCCTCTCAACCCTCCTCTTGGCTGTCTTCTCAGAAATTAGACAAGATTAGACCTCTCTCCTCTCAAAAAGAAAGCTTAAACTGCTGCTGCCGCAGCCCGAAGCTGAGGTAACTGAAGAAAAAAGAGGCACTTTTAAAAAGAAACACAAATGGCTAATCTCTCAAGCCAAACCTCCACCCTTTTGTTCCAGCCTCTTTAAAATGTTCTATTAGGGGCAATTAAAAGATCTCAGGTCCTTCCTAGACCTCCTCAAAACCCACCTCCTACCCCTCCTACCTCCCTTTTTTCAAACCCCTCTACGGTACCCCTTCCACCTCTCCTTCAGCTCCCCCTCCATATTCTGTACCCCAGCTCCCAGTCCTGTGGGCACCACACATAGTGGAGCCCATTTTAAGGCAGACGCCATGCTGCCTCTCCAGGAGGTCGCAAACGGAGAGGCCTGTGCAATTAGGGTTCATGTCCCTTTCATGGCAGATCTAGCTCAGATAGAGACAAAATTAAGAACCAATTCTGAAGACCCGCCTAAATTCATTAAGGAATTTCAGGGCATAACTATGGCCTTTGATCTTACTTGGCAGGACATTCACATCATTTTAACCACCTGCTGCTCCTTAGAAGAAAAGAACTGTATCTGGGCTCTTGCCCAAAGATACACAGATGAGCAAGCTGCTCAAAACCAGGACAATACAGGGTTAGGGCTGAAGCTATTCTCAATCCATAATCCTGATTGGAATTATCAAGCTGGCCAACAGGGCCAAAATAAACGAGATCGTATGGTCACCTGTCTTACTGAGGGCATGAAAAAGGGCATTATTAAACCAGTGAACTATGAGAAACTGAGGGAAATTACTCAAGGACCGGATGAAAACCTGGCCCTCTTTCAATCCTGCTTGGGTGACGCCCTCTGAAAATACACTAACCTAGATCCTTCTAGACCCGAGGGCATCACTATCCTTGCCATGCATTTTATTGGGCAACCAGCTCCAGATATCAGAAAATGGAGCTGGGTCCCCAGACTCTGCTCCCAGTCCTCCTAGATACAACCTTTAAGGTCTTTAACAGGGGTGAGGCAGAAAGGAATCTAGGATACTGAAGGATAAAAAAAGATCAGAGAAGGACTCACTTAATGGTCACTGCCCTTGCCAGCACCCTGCCCTCACAGCCTTACCTGGGTTCGGACCAACAAGGAGGGAGGCCACCGAAGACAGGCCCAAGCACCTGCTACAACTGTCATCAGGAAGGACATTGGAGTAAGACTTGTCCTTAACCTGGCCAAGAGGGCACCCCCTGGCCCATGTCCCCTTTGCAAAAAGGAAGGACACTGGAAGAAGGACTGTCCCATCTCCCCAGAGGAGGGAGGCCATCCCAACTCCTAAAAAGCCAAAAGGACAATGCCTCCAACCAGCTGCCAATGTCGGTCATCATTGACTACAAGCCAGACGACTGCCACCTTGACTGGTGGCCCCAGGATTCATCCAGGCTCCCCTCCTCAGCATCACAGAGGCCGAACCCAGGGTAACGCTTGACGTGGCAAGTAAGAATGTTATTTTCTTCTTGATACAGGAGCCACATTCTCTGCTGTAATTCATAACCCCGGCCCTACACTTCCCTCAGCCTCCTCCTAACAGGTATCAAAGGCAATCCCACCACCTGCAGATGGACCCTGTCTTTACCTTGCTGCTTTGGGTCCCTTGCTTTTACACATAGCTTTCTAATTATGCCTCAGTGACCTATACCCCTTTTAGGGTGAGACATAATGCAGAAGCTACAAGCTTCCCTCCAGATTTCTCCTAACCCCACTCTAATAGCTGCTCTGCAGCCTATTTCCCCTTCTCAAGCATTTAACCCAGACCTGTCTACAATTCCTCCCTGGATCAGAAAACAACTTAACCCCACTGTCTGGGATCAGGAACCTCCCGGCAGAGTGTCTCATCTAACCCAGTACAGATTAGGCTGACAGATCCCACCTATTTTCCTTGTAAGCTTCAATACCCCATTAACAGGGAGACCCTTCTTGGGCTTCAGCCGACCATCAACAAATTCTTTAGGCATGGGCTTTTAATTCCCTGCAATATGCCCATTTTACCAGTCAAAAAGCCATCTGGGCAGTACCGGTTAGTTCAAGACTTAAGGATTATTAATGAGGCTGTAATTCCAATTCATCCTTTAGTCAGTCCCCTATCCCTTTTGCCCTACTGGAACTAATTCTCCCAGGGACTGAATGGTTCACTGTTCTGGAGTTAAAGGATGCCTTCTTTTGTATCCTGCTAGACCCTCAATCTCAATTTTTATTTGCTTTCATTTGGACGGACCCCTACACTCAGGTTTGCAGTCAAGATACATGGACTGTACTATCACAAGGCTTCTGAGACAGTCCTCACCTTTTTGGCAAGGCTCTAACTGGAGACTTGAGGGACCTTTCCCTCCCTGGAGCTACTATCCTCCAATATGTTAATAATTTAGGGAAAGGCAGCTGAGGGATGATTGGCCTGGGCTGGCACTCGGTCTTGGGCCTCCTGGCTGCTTCCTGTCACTGGCCCTCTTGTTTTGTTGCGGGGAACCCAGACAAAGAGACAGGACACCAAAGCGTGGGAAGCAACTTTTACTGGCTCAGCGGATTCACATCCAGAGGCTGAACCTCAACCCGGGCGGGACTCGGGGCTATATACCCTGAGGTTTCCGGGTTAGAAGCTAAGGTTCCTTATTAGGATATTCAGCCTTGTGCTAGTTCCTGACTGGCTCCCAGGTGAGGTAGGAATTTGGAAATGTTAAACGCGGAAGTCTTGCGGACTATACAGTCCAGGAATGTCTTTGTCTGAAGCCCGCACAAAATCCTTAGTGACCACATGGTCTGGGAAGGCTTTTGTCTAGGGCCCACTGCCACAGTTTCTTTTCTCCTAGTATTGATCTTTGGCCCCTGCATCCTTAATCTATTAACAGTTTATTTCATCTTGCTTACAGGCGTTTAAACACCAACTCCTCCTCTGCAACCAGATTATGCTGTCTCCACAAGTATCCCTGAAACTACCATTAGCCCCATAAACCAGAACTCCAACTTCCAGCCTGGAGCCCCCTCAGCTCAGTTCACTCCCCAGATAACACTGCCTGGATTTTCCAAGGCCTAATTGCTCTGCCATCCCTGACAGGCAATCTCTTAGGTAGGGACAACTCTACACCCCTACCCAGCTCTGAAGCAGTTACGGAAGATGGACCCTCATCCCAATTTGCAAAGATTTTTCATTAGTGATATGTTATCAGAGAAGAGAAAAAGACTAAACCAAGGTGGGAGAGAGACAGAGTGAGAGGGTGAGAGCCATTTTCCCAAGGATTTAGAGTTTGCTGGGTGGAGTGAGGGAGTTACATATTGATTTGGTGTGAAAAGGTGGTACATGCTCTTCCATGGGAGGGAGTGACCTCCTAAGATGGGTGGAGGTCTGTTGACTCAGATCCTTGTCTTGGTCCAGACCACCTCTTATCATCTGTTGTTGTAAAAACATACATGGCTGGAGGCAGTTAATCAAAGCTATTTATGAGCTTTTTTGTAGGTACCATGGAACCCCTTCCACCCCAACTCCTTCTACATTTTCTAATTTCAACCTAACAGGAGTTTAATGAATTTAATTGAACCAAACTAATGACAGTTGCCAGGAGGCAAAATCTCAACAGTTGAGAAAATGTTTCAGAGGATGGCAGTTTTGCATCTTATTTTATACATTAGAATCAAAGGAGAGTTACATGAAATCCATTGGTGGTAGATTAAGGGGATGGAAGAAAGCAAAGTAGGGAAATTTCTGGGATTGGATAAAAAGTAAAATGGAGAGACACACACTTCTTTTACATTGGTGGGCACAGGATAGTTAATAATGAAAATTTACAGCACTCAGAGATGGTATGGGGGGACTGGGAAGGGGGGAATAACATAACAATGAAGGGTTCTGTGATCTCATGCTCTGGTGAGGTGGGCTGTGCCCTGAGGTGTCGGAAAAAGGGATTACTCTGACATTCCAAGGATATGTTATCTTAGATGCAAAAAGACAATAGACAGGCTCACTTAAGGTAAATATTGACCTTTGTCAAGAAGCTACAGGCCAGGGATGTGACTACCTGCCATGACCCACCCTTAATTAGGAATTTTTATGTTCAGATCATCCTACAATATATGGTCAGTTTCAGTCTCCGAGTTTGTAGGACCTGCCATGCTGGCCGCCTCTGCACTTGTCAGGTTTAGTATGTGGCTCCATTTTCATCCACAACACACATAATTTTCACGTACCATATGCAGGTGAGCTACTAGTTAATTTCTGGATTGTATCAACCTGAGGTTAAATGACCAACAGTTTTTAATTTTTATTTATTTTTCTAAAGCTCATTTGGGATAGATAATGATAGTGAAACAACACCAAAACTTTAGAAAAAATGATAACTATGGCCAGGAAAATATGATGATACTGATAATGATAAATATTGTCCTTTGTTTATATATTCTGTGGAAAAGCATGCACAGTACTTTTTCAAGCATGTTGATGTAAGTTACTGTTTACTTTAGGGAAGCTAACATGTATTTTAATATTGGTATTGGTATTTTAGTATTTAGTATTGGGAAGCTTTATTTTGCTTTCAGTCTCTAAAAGTGTGGCAGTGGGCCCTAGGCAAAGGCCTTCCCAGACCATGTGGTCACTAAGGATTTCATGTGGGCTTCAGACAAAGACATTCCTGGACTGTATGGTCAGCAAGACTTCCGCGTTTAATATTTCCAAATTCCTACCTCACCCAGGAGCCAGTCAGGAGCTGGCACAATGGTCACATGTTCTAATAATAAACCTTAGCTGCCAACCTGGAACTTCAGGATATATAGCCCCGAGTCCCACCCGAGTCGGGGCTCAGCTTCTGGATGTGAATCCGCTGAGCCAGTGCGGGCATTAATAACAGTTGCTTCCCACGCCTTGGTGTCCAGTCTCTTTGTCTGGGTTCCCCGCAACAAAAGGAACTGTGTGGAAAATATGCATTTAAAAATCATAGTGAAGAACAGAATCACCAAAACAAAAGGCTGGCTAACTACTGAAATTTAATTGTACTTTCAGGTACTCTAAAATAAATTTCTAGTCAATTTACTTTGATTCACAAAAGTAGTAAAGAAACAGGGCCTGGTTGGTACCCCCATTGTAGAGGCCTCTCCCTGTCCCCAGCCTCACCTTTCCTTGACCTACCTATAATTTAACAATAGATCACCCCCTGTGCGGCTTGAGCTTGGAAGGTCTCCTGTCCCACCCACTTCCCTGTTTTAGAAAATTACCCTGAAACTTATGATTAATACTCTTAGGCTTATTGATCACAATCTCAGTGGTCCACCAGGCTACTCCCATCATTGTTCCTGGATTGCTGATGCCATCTTAGAATTGATGCAGGTTGTTTTCTGTATGTGTCCAGGATTCGTGGTCTCGTAACACCGAAGAATGGAGACACGGACCGGAGAGGCAAAGTTTGCAGAAAAGAACAGTTTATTACAGCAAAGAGATACAGCTCTCTAAAAGAGAGGGAGCATCCGAAACTGGAGTGCCCACAGACGAAGGGGGGAAGCTTCTGTTTATATGTTTTCCTAGCCTATCTGGGGAGAAAACTGGTGCCTGTTTGGACAGGTCAGATTTATTACATTTGCATTTCAGCCTGGAGGAGCCTTTTTCAAAAAATAGTCACTTTAGAATGTAATTGGATAATCTGTGAAAATTATCTTTAAGGCTGTGACCATTTAAGGTCAGGGCTGTGGAGTAGACCTTTTGTTATTCTAGTTGCCTCAGTGTGTGATTGATGTCTCTGATTGGAAGGAGTTAATTATCTTTAAGGCTGTGACCATTTGGTCATGGCTGAGGGCAGAGACCTTGGAGATATGTTTATCTTTGCTCATCCTACCTGGGAATTTCTAAATGCCTAATTGTTACACTAACTAACCTGTCTTAGAATCACGCAGACCCCTGAAACTGTCACGTAGCCTCTGGAGGAACACCCAGATTTTCCCTTAAAAACCTCAAGCTGGTCTGAGAGTGTTAAGGCAGATTTCGGAGGTGTTAACCTGCTGCCTTCTCAAGCCACCAGTGCTCTGATAATAAATGCTTATTCTATGACCCAACTCCTGTGGCGATCTATTGGCTGAGCGGTGCAGGCAGCCTGAGCCCCAGACTCTTGGCCTCCGGTTTCAATTTCTGGCAACCATGAAGGGATAGCCTCGGGGCTCCTCTGGTACGTCTTTCGGCTTGTGGAGAGTCTTGGGGGCTGCCTGGGACTGGATGGATTCCTTGGCACAAAAGCGACCTCTGAAAGCAGCTGCAGAGTGATTTTGCTCACCAAGGTAGGGCTTGTGTCAGGGCCTACCTGTCACAGATGCTTTTATTTGCTCAATTGGGATAGAATAAGCATTTGCTCTGTTTCCTGCCTCCATTTACTGGCTCAGAAAGCAGGGTGGCCCTGGTGTGCGCAGCCGGAGGATTTTGCACTCACCATCTGGGGCTCTCCTTGAGGGCCATCTGGGGGTCATACTGACCCATTGGCAACAATATGTGAGGTTGCAATATTCAGCATGGCATAATACCCCCACCAGTAAGGGGCTCTGGTTGCAAGCTCACTTGTAGTTGACAACATTGTTCCCGGGAAGCGGGACCCATCAGCCACACTGTAAAAGCCACCACATCTGGTTTTGGCCTTTGGGCATCTGGTGGTCTTAAGGCCATTATCTGGTTTCTGGTTTTAGCCCACTGGCCGATTGTCGATGGACCATGTATGTGGTGTAAGATTGATGCAGGATTTTTGGACGTGTGTGTTTTGGGGTGTGTGTGTGTGTGTGTGTGTGTGTGTGTGTGTTTACATGCCGGGATTTGTGGTCTTGTAGCACCGAAGAATGGAGACACAGACTAGAGAGGTCTGGTTTGTAACAGAGGACAGTTTATTAGAGCAGAAAGTAACAGCTCTCAAAATGAGAGGGGATCATGACTGGGGTGCCCACTACTTTGGGCAAAAGCTTTGGTTTTTGTACCTTTTGTATATCTGGGGAGGAGGGCTGCCTGGTGCCTCTCGGCATCAGATTTCCATTGTTGCTTAGCCCAGAGGAGGAGTTTTTCTAGAAACTGTCTAATTTCCTTAGAGCTTAATCAGTTTAATCAGTGCTGCTCTGAGAGGAGCATGTTAGCTGGAGACTGGCTTTGAAGAAATGATTCCTGACAGTTTTATCTTATGTTAAATAACCTCTTTGAAGATATGTATTCTACCTGGGAATCCCTGACTTGGAAAAAGAAGCCTTTCTTCTCCCCTACCTGGGTTTGTCACTCTGGTGGGTCATGTGACTTAAACCTGTCTATCAGCTAATAAAATTATTTCTCCTGGCTTCTGTTATGCTTTCCACCCTGATTCCCTCTACCATGGCCACTTCCCTGGCTACCTATAATTTTCCTATTTCAAGATGATGTCGCATCCGAATCTGGCACCTAGCTAGGTCTGGTTTATCTGGTGTTCAGATCCAATCTGGTTTTTCTGTTTTTTGTCTGTCTGATCCAGAGAATACTTGGATCTCTTGTGTAAGTTTGTACTAAGAGCAGTTGCATTTGTTCCAGCTTAATAATGGAACCTAAGATTTCAATCCCAGCCAGGAGCCCATTGGACAAAATATCAGGCCATTGCAAAACTATGGCTATGAGCTGTTGACCAAAAATAAATTAATGTTCTATTACAGTACTGCTTGGCCAATGTATATATTAGATTCTGGAGGTCGCTGGTTGCCCAATAATTCATTGAATTATTATACTATTTTGCAACTGGAATTGTCCTGTTAGAGGTCTGGGAAATAGGATGACATTTTTTTATGTATAAGCCTCTATGATAGACTCTAAAAAGAGGGGAACTAAACTGATAGTTCAAAGAAAAGGGGACTCCACCCATCTCCTAAACCAGGAATGCCTGAGGCTGAGGTAACTGAAGGGAAAAAGGAAGAGACACTTAAAACAAGCTGCTAATTCTCAAGCCAGATCCCTCCCCCCCATCCCCCCAACCCCCTACCGCTTGTTCCAGCCTCTGAAATTCTAAGGGCAATTTTAAGATCTGAGGCCTTCTCTGCAGTTGTTAATAATTCTGTTTATATGTATATGATCTCTGATATCCGTGTTTGTCTGTGTTTTATGTATAATACAGTGCTTTTGCCTCTGGATGGTATTACTAGATTATATTTGATTGGCTTAAATAAAAAGATTAAGTACTTATATAAATTTAAATAATAAAAACTAACTCAAGTCTTTTCAGGATCACATGATCTAAGAAAATATTTGATACTAAAGCTGGTTTAACTTTTGATTAAATATGTCTTTTTAAGATTATTAACATTAAATGTATCTTTTGTTTTACCTGGGTTTACAAAAATAAATTCATGTTATCTGTCACAATATTTGTCAAGAAAATAGCTTGGGTAATAATTACTCTTTGGAATCTCATAGAGTTATGAGCTAATAAAATGTTAGCTGAAATAAGGTTTTAGGTGAAACTTTCCAGTAATAATTATATAGTGTGGATGGTTGGATGAGTTTCTCAGCATCTGTTGGTAACTCAAGATTTCAGTTTTACTAAGTTGTGTTAATTGGTAAAAATTATTGACTAGGTATATCAAAATAATGAAATACTGAAATATTAATTATTAGGTAGGTCTGAGTTCATCTATTTCTGGCTTCTTGTCACAGGAAAGCTAAAAGATTAAGATCTGTTAATAAATATATCTTGCATTTTATTACAAAAACCTATACTTCTAAAGGTTGCCAAATGTATTTATGGATTTGCTAATGGAAATATTGGTTACTTGTTTTTAGTTGTCGGTAGTTATGAATTCGAATTAATATGAAAAAAATGATGTATGCTTTCAAGGAAGGTAATAGGTATGAAAATGCATTTTTGAAGAAACTGAAAGTAGTTTGTCCTAAGAATGGTTATTTCTGAATGAGTGAAAGGAGACAAACTAAGAGGGACTGGGGAAGTTATAGAAGGTTTGAGAAGAAAAATCTTAAGAATTTTATATATGATTATGCTGACTGTGGTTAAGTAAATTTAAATATCAAAAGTAAGCTGGTACAAAATTAGTTAGGTTTTTTTCTCTCTGCTAAATAAGATAAAGTTTGTTAGACTATTGGTCAGCTACTGATACTATGAAAAAGTTTTCTGCCTGAAAAGCAAAGATTATATGTGTCATCAAAATAATTTTCTGATTTATATTGTCTTAATTAGGTCTTTACTCAAGAAAAAAAATCTAAGAATGAAGTTTTGCTAATAGTTAAGTAAACTTCTGTATTTTAGGACTGCTATAGTTCACATGCCCTCCTCTGCATCAGAGCATAGGCCAGTGTAAGTGTTACTGGAGAGCGGGCCCTTCTCAGCACCATGTCTGATGTCCGGGCTTGGTTTCCACACCACAGGTCAAACCTGCCAGAGTCTGGCTAGATTCCCACACTGAGGGTCAAACCTAGCCTCGGGGAGGAAAACTGGGAATCCTAGCCACCACATTGCTGGAGGATGGGCCCTCCTTGGCGTGGTGTCCAGGTTCTTGGTGCTTCGAGCAAAGAATTGAACAAGACACACAGGTAAAGTGGTGAAAGAAAAGTTTATTAGAAAAGAAAGTACACTTCAAAGAGGTAGAAGTGGGCTGGAGCAGAAGGCAGTGGCTCAAGGGCCATTATTAGAAGAGAAAGTACACTCTAAAGCAGCGGTTCTCAACCTTCCTAATGCTGCGACCCTTTAATACAGTTCTTCATGTTGTGGTGACCCCCAATCATAAAATTATTTTCGTTGCTACTCTATAACTGTAATTTTGCTACTGTTATGAATCGTAATGTAAATGTCTTTTTGTTTTCCGATGGTCCTAGGTGAGCCCTGTGAAAGGGTCATTCGACCCCCAAAGGGGTCGCGACCCACTGGTTGAGAACCGCTGCTCTAAAGGGTTAGGAGCAGACTCAAGCAAAAGCACAGCAAAGGCTCAGGTGGGCAAGGTCCAGGGCCATGACTGGCAAGGACTTGGAGTTTTTATCCCTTTTTTCTCTAGAATGGGCTGTTCGTCTCTGGGTGTGGGACCACTTGATTGACCCCTGTGATTGACAACAGGTTATTACCTCATCTCTTTAGACTGCATGTTCCTTCCCAAAAGTCAGCCTGTTATAATGATATTAATGAACTTCCAGGCATGTGTATGATATTGTAATGATGGTATAATGAGGCCCAGGTGAAATGAAGGTCATTGTGGCCTTTACTGCGCAGGTGCGAGTGGTTGGTCTAATTTAGTTGGGTATTTCGTACCCATTTGTTTACTCATAGGGGTAGATAATTACAATAAAAAGGGAAAGTTTTGGGTGAAGAGGGAGGTCTTTTGGGCGGTCACATTCTGTGAGTTGTGTTGGATGTGCAGGAATGCAGACACCCAATGCCTGCCTCTAGCTGCCTGTATTGTTTTCCCCTTGAGAGACGTGATCTCCATAAAACCTCTATGGGAAGTTGAGGGACAGGAGGTCTTTTCTTCTGTATCTGCTTCCTGCTGGGCAGGAGCATAGAGCTGTCCCTGCCTATTGGGGGATTCACAGAACTCTCGCCCTATCTGATCTTCGATGAGAAGAAGGGGTCTTGAGATCTGCCTGGAAGACCATGTTGGCTTCTTTGGTTGAGACTGGCAATCTTGCTGGGGTATCATCTGTATCCCCAAGGACCCTGAATGAGGAAAAACAGATTTTAATTAATAAATTTAAAAGTGTTGACTTAAAGAGCAGAGCTCAAAGTTATTGATGCGGGGTGGCTACGTGATGGAAAACCCATCAGCTCTTATAGAACCCGTGGCCATTCAACCGGTCACTCAGGTGGTGCCAATTGTCTAGGAGCTGGGCCCAGAATGGGTTATAAAGAACATTAGGCTTCAATGATTGCAATCAACAATTATAAATCACAAGTTTTAGGGTAATTACCTAAAGCAGGGGGTAGGAGATTTCTATGATTCAGGTTAAAAACAATATTGTTTATGATTAAGAAAGTGATTTATAAAATAATTAAGAAGCAGGGCTATAGGAGCTAAAAAAACTAGGAAAAAGGAAACTTTAAGGAAAAGGAAACTTAAAATCCCTATAAGAAAGAAAACTTAAAAGTTTTTCAGTGATGGGGGGTTGGGAAGGGGCTACTTGTTTGGCCGATATCATAAGGAAGCTCAGATGTCTTTAACAACCTAGACAGAAAAAAATGAGGAAAGAAAGGAACAGTGAGACTGGAGATGAGCCAGAGGCAGGCCAGATTTTTGGCTGCAGTTAATAGACAGGCCAAGGCCAGGGCCACCTCAGGGCCACCCCAGCAACCCCAGAGAAGGCTTTGGATGTGCAAGCCCAGACCAGTGGAGTAGTATCCTAATCCTGCAAAGCAGCTGTGCCCTCTGTGCGAACTAAAAGTTCATTAGAGAAAGGCTTGTCCCCTGTTCTGAAGGGAGCAGGGACCAACTACGTACAGGGACAAATGGCTTTTGTTGACTGGTGGGCTTGGGGTTCCCAGTGGCTCCCCAGAGGGAAGAGGCAATTCTTATCATGGGAGGAACTGCAGGTGACTCTTCACATGGCAGGTAAGCCTGTTAATTTCCTGATTGATGTGGGAGCCATTTAGTGTCTTAACTATTCACCCTGGACCTATTTCCCCTAGACCTGCTTGTCTATGTGGATAGATAAAGCCCCTAAATTTGGGCTCATACTCAAGCCTGTTGCTTACCATTGGCCTATACCTTAGAGGAAATGGAAAACGAGCAAATCAGACTTAAAAATGACTCTGGAAAAGTTTTGACAGGAGACCTCTAAGTCCTGGCTCTAATTGCTGCCCATTGCTTTGGATTCTGACCTCAATTCTGTTATATTCTATGTTGTTAACTTGGGGGAGAGGTTCAGCAGGCAATTAGGAAATATGGGGAACCGGCACCTCCTACAGGCCAATCCCTCTATACATTGGAACCCCGGAAAACCAGGGGACCAACTAAGTACTATTAGAAGCCTAGAGGGGGAGGTGTCTCTAACAGACCAGCTAGTTCCAAAATGGAAAGGATTCTTTGCAATTTTTCTCAACACCCCAACTGTCACCAGGCTTCAGAGAGTCAGTGGCTGGGTCCACTTTCCTTGAATCAAACTTATTTCATTTAAGTCTCCAGGACTCCCCCAGAAAGAAGACTGTCACTCCTGTTCCTGTCAACCAATGGAAGACCTTAAGCTCCTCTTCAAACAGAATTGCTGGAGCTGCTCATTTTTGCTGTCTTGGCATAGCATTAACCCCTGGTCATTCACAGAATGTAAAAGAATTTATGAGACTCTACAAAAGTAAAGATTTATTGAAAGGCAAAAAGAGAGAGAGAGTTCTGTTTGGAACTGGCAGAAGTTTTGCCAGGACAGTCTGAAGGAGGCAGCTGCTGAGACAGTGGGGTAAGAGAGAGATACTGGCAAATGAAGTTTAGCCAGGGCAGAGTCCCATGGGGGATAGCTGCACTGATGAGAAGAAGTGCTGGGGTTTTATATTTTTCCATGCAGGATGTAGGGTGCTTGCAGGAGGGCTGCCGTTACAATTGTCTTCTTCTGGGAACTGTCCTGTTCCCATCTATGATGGATTTCAGCTTGCAGGGGGTTTCTGTTGCATTTAGGAACTGTTCTGTTCTCACCTGTGATGAATGTAAGGTGCTTGTCAGCCTGCAGGTGTAGTGCTAGCCAGGGAATTCAGAGCCAAGCGGTTAATGTTTAAGCTCGCTCCTGCCAGCTCACAAGCTTGCTCCTGTTAACTCTTTTCTTGTCATTTGCCTCTCTACTTGTGCCTACTTGAGATACCCATTGAATTCCTTTTGGCTCTCCTCTTTCCTGTGCTCCTCTAGGGAGAGGAAGCAAGAAACTCTAGTGTCCAAAGGCAGGGACAACTCCCACTCTTAGCAGGAAGCAGCCAAGAATGGTCATCATCCCCAACCCCTACAACCATACTAATTTTGTAGAAATAAAATGAATAAAAGACCAGGGGGAATTGAAACAGGGCCCGGTTGGCACCCCCATAGTAGAGGCCTGTCCATGTCCCCAAACTCACCTTTCCTTGACCTACCTATAGCTTAACAATAGATCATCCTCCTGTGGCTTGAGCTCCGGAATGTCCCGTCTCACCCCGTTCCCTGTTTTAGAAAATTATGATTTTCTAATGAAACTTATGATTAATACCCTTAGGTTTATTGATCACAATCTCAATGGTCTACCAGACTACTCCCATCATTGTTCCTGGGTTGCTGACTCTTCCATAGAATCACATGGCCATAGGGAAGGCTCCATGCAGACACCCGGAACCATGATGTAGCCTCTGGAGGAAAAAAAAAAGCCCAGATTTTCCCTCAAAAACCCCAAGCTGGTCTGAGAATGTTAAGGCAGATTTTGAAGGTCTTAACCCGCTGCCTTCTCAGACCACCGGTGCTCTGATAATAAACTCTTATTCTATGACCCAACTCCTGAGTCGATCTATTGGCTGAGCGGTGCAGGCAGCACAAGCACTGAACTCATTTGGCCTCCGGTTTCAGCAATGTCTATCTACTTCCTCCCACATTGTCCGGGAAAGAGCAACACAAAAAAACATATTAATTTTCTCTCCTCTAATGATGTAAATCAAAGTGCATTTGTAGTTTGGAGAAATATGCCTACCTAAGTAATTACATCCATAGATCACACTGTTTAAATTTTTTCCCAAAATTTAAATCATTGGATAAAATTTTCTTTAGTATTGTGTGAGTCACCAATGTCCAACCATAATGTCTCAGGTATGTATTCAGGAATCTATTTTATAAGAAAGTTTATATAATGCAAAATATTTATTATCTTACTTGACTCTTGTATAATAACAAAGGTATATATTTTCTACATGCTTAAATAATAATTAAGGAAAGATTGTTGTAGTATCTCTGCAAGGTATATAACATCTTTTTCTTAGCAGTAAGGAAATAGAAGTGAAATACAAAGATAGTTCAAAGACTTTGTAAGAGACTGAAAGTAAAAATTTTCCAGGCCTCCTTTCAGAACTGCATCATCTTCATTCACTGAAAAAACAAAAAACAAACAAACAAACAAACAAACAAAATATATATATCATGATCTATATGAAGTTTTATATATATATATATATATATATATATATATATATATATATGATGAACACATTTGGTAACAATGTTGAATTGAGAATTCTTATTTTCCTTTTGTAGGTGATGAAATTGTAGCTGATAAATTGACTTCCTTAGTCACAAGATGGGATTTGATTCGATTCTCTGGAAAACTTTACATTTACTCATTTACTACATATCCAACTTTACCACACTTTAAAATTTGACCTGACAGGTATATAACGAAAAACATCAAACAGTAACTTGTTGAAATCCAGGGAAGCCCTATGCCAATACAGAGAGTTAAGAATGCTAAAGATTATTTCAGTTATTAAAAACAAAGACATGAGATCAACACTTTTATGAAAAAAAACCCTCTTTTATCTTTCAGGAAAGAAGAGTTGAGTCAAAATGTTATCAATTAACATTGAAATTATCTTTTAATTTAAAATTTACTTTGTTAGTTTTATTGTGGCCAGGACTGACTTTACCTATTAGAATACATTTTTTTTCTTAGCAAATTGAAACTTTAGATTAAAAAAAATGGAAAGTCTGAATTGACCTTTTTTTTTAGTACATCTATCAACACCTGGTTTTACACAGAACCTTCATCTATTTCCACACTCAATATCTTCTCCCATTAACTTTCCCGAATCCTCATTATTTTTATTTCATTCACCCGAACAACTATCAGATCGATACCTACATGGGGCATGTGAGGAGAGCACAAAATATAAGTGAAGCAAACCCAAGACTGGATCAGCTAAATTGGTCCAGCGACAGGCAACAGAGCATTTCCAACTGAAGACAGGAAACGATGACAGGAAAAGGACACCTAAATGAAGAGATGTCTTCAGCTCAAGCTTGATTAAAATTACACTTCCCACATAATATCACAAAAATTTATAGCCTGCTTTCTCTTAGTAAAAAACATGTCTCACCCACTTATGGGCATCTATAAGCTTATTTGTCTAATAATACTATTATTATAACAATAGATAACATTTATTAAGTTCTTGCTGTGCCACATACCAGACAGAAACAACTATGTAAATCATAAGGACAGTAAAATTAGCCTTGAAAATGTTGTGTAACAAAAACAGAAAGCCTATTTTTAAAGAATGGGATTTGACCAAGTTTAGACAGAATAACCTTGATGTAATTCACAAAAGATGCCCAAGAGGGCACAGGTGGAATATCAAGGTATGCAGACTTTAATTACTTTTGTGGTAGACACTGAAGCACAGTACAAAGACTATCAATACTAGCACTTGATGACAGGTCAAAAATAGAAGAATGGTGAGGAGAGAATAAGAACTAACAATTACGAGAACTCCATATGTATTTCATTAAATGCTAACTTTAAAAAATTCAGGAAGTGATATCACAGTCCCCATTTTACAGAAGAGAGCCTGAGGCTAACTTCATAAGGGCCAGCACTGGAATCCAAACTTAACTGGGTTTCACCCCAAAGCCCATGTTTGGCCCTTGAAACTATCTGCCTTTGGACAGCAACCAGAGCAGAGATGTTGCTCTAGCCAGCCCTGAAAATCTCCTTAGCCCAGACCTACTGCAGATGGATTCTGGTAAACATCCAAACCTAAAGTAGTCACATATATCACATTGGAATGTCAGGGGGTCATTTTCTAGTTGCTATAGACTGGTTTTGGATCATTGGGTAGAATTTACCTGAAATATTTTACAGCTTCAGGGAGAAAAATCTGGAATCAAGTTTTCTGAATTGATACCAAAAAGAATAAAAGCAGTTCATGGTAATTGACATCAAAGTGCAACCTCCTTAATTGGGTATCATTAATTGGGAATCCAGATGGATGGCAGTCCATCATGAAATAGTATCATTCCAGGACCGTATACATGAAATAGTATTCCGAGTGGTGCATTGGTTAAGAACTGGCTTGGGACGCCAGAGGGCCCTGGTTCGGATCCCACATATGAGGGCCAGTGACACTGCCCTCCACAGCTAAGATGCTGAACAACATCTCAACCTGGAGCTGGGCTGCCATGAGTCACCGGTGACAGTGTAGGCTGCAGCCCCTGTGGCAGTGGGTTGCCATAGGCTACCGTGTGTAGCCAGCAGCCAGTGTGAGTGGTCAGCAGCCACCATGAGCGGCCATCCAGAAGCCGGCGACTGATCTGCTTCGCCCGGGAAGAGCGCAATGATGGTGCCAACTTGGGCCAGTGAAGCAACGTCCTCCACAACTAGACTGAAGAACAAAAGGACAGCAACTTTTCTGTTCCCCTTCTCCCAATTCCCCAGTGCTGTTCCCATCCTCCAATTCCCCAATTAAAAAAAAAATCTTTAAAAAAAAAATAGTATCATTCCAGTTTCTCAGGCTACAGACCTTGGAATCATCCTTGATGGTTCTTTTTCTCTAACACCCCTTATTTGATTTCTCAGGGAATCCTTCTGACTGTATCTTCAAACATATCCAGAATATGACTATTTCTCACCATCTTCACAGCTATACCTCCCTGTTTCAAGTCACCATTATCTTTCACTTGGATTACTGCAATAGCCTCCTATCTGGTCCCTCTACTTTCATTCTTGCCCTCTACTTTCTGTTCTTCACACAATATGGAATTGCTCCTTTTAAATTCAGTTGCTCCTCAGCTCAATACCATTGATGTTTCATCTCACTTGGGGTAAAAGTGAAAACAATCATTATAAGGGCTTATAAGCCTTGACATGATTTCCATCATCTCCTCCTTTACTCTCTAGACTAGAGTGTCTCACCCTCCAATTATTCTCCTCTTCGCTTCCTCTGTTCCAGCCACACTAGTCTCCTTGAAATTTCTTAATACCTTAGCCACACTCCTCTGCCTTAGGGACCTGATAAGAGCCATTTCCCCTGCTTGAAACATTTCACCCCAGATACTACATGCTTACCTCCCTTACCTCACTCCTAGTTTTGTTCAAATGTCACCTTGTCAATAAGGTCTACCCTAACTACTCTACAATTACAATGTCCCTTACTTACAATTCTCCTTATCATGATCTATTGAAGTGTTTTTGGAACATTATCTTGGGTCTCTGGTAAGACTGTTTTTTCCAAAGATCCAAAATAATAATCCACATATTTTAGAGGTTTTAAAGAGGGGTTTGAAATTGATCAACCTAACCGGACTGCCTGTTCTGCTAGGTATTTTGGCTCTAAGAGGTAAGCATCCCCTTGGAGCAATGGCACCTGATGTGAAATTTTTCTTTATACTGCCATTAGGAGGCCACTGATCCCATTCCTTACAGAATCCTTCCATTCAACAAATTCATTTTTATTTCAGAACAGTTTTGTGAGGAAATGTAAAATGATAACCCCAAACATGTTGATTCATCAGTATAACAAATAACATAGCTTTCAAAATAGCCTCACAGAATCAGAAAATATATATATATATTAGCTCTTAGGAATCCTGTAGGTGCTGAAAATATATCATTGCTTTATGGATTTGTTCAAAATCCTCTTGGCTAAGTGGGGATAATTTTTTTTAAAAAAGAGGCCAAAATGTTGTATCTACTAATGTAAATGGAATTAACCACTTCTGGTTATTTCCAGGAGTTCTGGAAGCTTTGCAGGCAATGTGTAGGGAAAAGATGAAGTATTAACGAAAATGAAGAGGATCAGATAGGTTTCATTTTACTGGAACAATAGATGAACATTTAGAACATTTTTCTAAACAGATCTCAGCACTATAAGATAATTTCACTGATTTTAGGTTTATGATTACATGAAAAGCACTTTAAGAATTTGGTTTCATCCCTCACTTACTGAAATTTAGGTTGCCATTGATTTGAAGCTAATAGGGAAAAAAAAAACAACTCGCACACTAAATGTGTTTATCCAGTTGCCTATGCTCCAGCTTTTATGGTAAAGTGTAGCATAGCAGACTACTCACAACCATAAAAGTACACTGTCACAATTGAAATGGACCGTAAGTGGCCACTTGTATCACGGGGAAATCTGAATGAACAATGGTACATTCATCAGCGCAATTAAAATATTTCAGTCAAGTCAATAGAGTTTGGTATCGATTGGTCTCAGCTTCCCATCCCTCATCACAGCCTTTGTCCTCATTCAGGTTTCTGCCATTCAGAGTCTTGGCAGAGGGGCTCAGAGATAGTAGGGTCCCTCTCCAGACATCCCATCTCCTCCAGGAATCCACCCCACTGCTCCATCAGAGCTCTTCTCTGGGACACAGCTTTCTCTTTCAACCTAGTTTCACCCCAGTGACTTGATTTCAAACTGTCCTGTAATTCTTAGAATGCTCTCCCCATAAACAGACTTCAGGTACTCCTTGCATCAGACCTTGCCACTGAAAAATAATGTTCCCACCTATCCCCAAGGTTCTGTTTCCTCCTTCCTTCCTTCCTTCCTTCCTTCCTTCCTTCCTTCCTTCCTTCCTTCCTTCCTTCCTTCCTTTCTTTTTTTCTTTCTTTCTTCTTTTTTCTTTCTTTTTTTTCCCCTCAGACTAAATCAGAGTCCCAGGCCCTCATCTTTTCTTGAAGGGAAGGTGAAGGTACCTGGATCTTTCAGACCACTCTTGTTTGGGTCCTCCAAATTTGCACTTCAGAGCAAAGGAAAATAATTTCTTATCAGGAATAGCTCTCCTTATTTGTGACTGATTCTATTTCATTTTAGGATTTTAGAATCAGTGTCTTCAGTAATGATTTTGCAGAAACATTAAGTCATACTAATGAGTGACCTACAATTTACTGTTGTTATTTTTTTAGTCATAGCCTCCTGAGCAGTGTTTAGCAGCATTTTTCAAGTAGTATCAATAGGATTGTATAGAAGTTATACTAGGGTATGTTCTGTGGAAATATGTTTGAGAAGTGTTGGGTTAAACCAAATTAATAGCTTTACTTCAGATTTTGGGGTTATTGTTTGTTTGTTTTGCTAATATGTTTGATAAATCTATACAAGGTGATATAGTATATAGTAATTCCCAAAGTTATTTAAACTAGAGAGTATTTTTCAAGTAATATGAAAAATAATTTGAAAACTAATATCTTAGCGGTTCTAATAATGTAAATATACCATTCTTGTTTTTTGTTTTGTTTTGTTTTTAAAGAGTACATTTCGGATTTCTGGAATTCCCTCATTAAATTATCACATAAAAAAATTAAGTTCTGTGAGGAATTAGTTTACAGTGCCAACAAGGGTATACTTGGCATCTAAATGTCAATAACACTACCATTTTTCATCAAATAATAGCAGTTAAAAATAATCACCGGACACCACATTACATTTTGAAAAGATTTTTCATGTTAATTCTGTTAAATTGACTGAATCAAGTGAAAAGGGAAACACTGCTTACTAACCACTGGTTGTTCTCCTATCTTTTAAAAGTAACTTCTTTTAAGAATACATATATTATTGTGGTTGTGGTGGTGGTAGAAAGAATTGTGAGTTTAGAGTAAAAGACACCCTCAAATAACAGCTCTGACTTTTATCAGCTATGACATTGGTTAAGTAGAGTTCCCATTTTATCCCTCAAAAGAAAAAAAGTAGTAATACAATTCAGTGCCAGCAGTCGTCTTTATGGAGAATCATATGAGATCAGACCCCACACTGGATGCCATGGATATAAAGGAATAAAGCCCCCAAATGGGCAGCAATCCAGTAGGGGAAAATAAGCATAATTTTAAAAATACAGTATAAAATGACAAGTAAAATAGATACATGCACTTAAATACAAGTGTAGCAGAAAGATGAATACCTCTAGGGCTGAGAGTAAGGAAAGCTTTACACAGTGGGCCTTGAGTTGGCTTTGAGAAACTGACATTCTTTAATTAAAGTCAGGGCATCAGGGCTGGAAGTAGCGAAGGCAGAGGGAAGAGGCTTTGATGAGGTGGTCACATGAAAGTGCATGGCAAGTTTCTGAAGCCATCATTTTCTTTTGCTGCTAGAGAGTAAAAGGAATATGAAGAGAAATGAGACTAAAGAGATAGGCAGAGGCCAGAGCATTAAAAATCTCATACGCCAAGCTAAGAAGTTCAGACTTATTTCCCACAGGCTGTAGGGAAGTTTACAGGGTTTGTATCAATGTGGTGACCAGAGCATGCACATGCTTTGAGCAGATTGTGCTGCCCAGGACTGGGGAGAGGTAATTATCTGTTCTACTTCCTCATGTTTGTTTGGAGGATCAGTTTCTTTATAAATGCATTCTATCGTACAAAGGTAAGGTATTTATAGGGTTCTTCACCTCAAGACAATGCTTTAATCATATGTTAAGCCATTAAAACACTCTCTACATTTACCGTTATTCTTTACACTCTGCCATGAAAGGTGGGCCCTTTTAGATTGTCTGTCCTGCACTAGAATTCAAGATAAATGTCTAAGGTATATCGCAAGGCTTAGGAGTAGACCATTTGGAAATTTTACAAAAGCTAAGGGTCAGCAAGAGTAGGATGCATCCAGGTACATGATCCTCAGAGCCCCCATCACCTCCGAGTGTGTTCTGAGGCTAGGATGCTGCAGGGCTGGCCATGTGGGTGTCTGTTCCCAGTGGAGAAACACTTCCCACTTTTTCCCTATTTAAAGGTTAAGTGGGGGAAAGCAGCCTTGAGGAGATTAAAGGCTGTTGAAGCAAAGGAGCCTGCATTAGTATGCCAGGCATTATCTGCAATACAAATTGCCCAGCTTCTGGAGACCTGAAATCATAAGGAATATCACAGGACCCTGCCATGGGACACGTCACTGGTCCCATGGAAAGCTGTACTTGGGGGAAGTCTCTCCCTCTGAGGAAAACTGGATCTCACAGTCCCAGCTACCTTGTCTAGAAAACCCTAGGTAAGTTCCCAGGGTAATATTTAGATAATCCTACTCATTTCCCTATAGCTACCTTATTGATGATTTAGATGCTGTATTATACAATGACAGAAATGACTAACCTGAGAGTTTGAGCATTTCAGGGCTGCTCAGTATAATGTCATTAGATCCCTGAGCCCCAATGATATCTCCAATCCCCCCACCCCAACCTTTTGAGATCCTAGAAGGCTGGGAAACACTAAGTTCAACATTGAACTATAGACTGATGTTGAAAATTGCTGAATTTCATGACAATACATTGTATTTTGATTTAATGAAGTACCCTATTGTATGGTTGAGATAAATAGACCACAGCAGATAGCTCAGTGTACAATGAAGTACTAATTGTATAAAAGCAACTATTTTATAGGTGATGTTGGTGTGGATGGAAGGCCTTGGGGAAAGTTTCATGGGGCAGGATTTGAGGCATCTCAAAAGAAATGGAAGATTTTTGATACACAAAGACAAGGATGGGTGCATTCTGAAGGCGTGGGCAGAAGAGGAAATCCTAACAGTAACAGCACAGACACAAGGCTGGAAATGAGCCTGATATCAGTGTGCAGGCTCCGTAGGGTTGACATGAGCGAACGAGAAGGCTCCAATTACCAAGCAGAGTTTGTTATGAGAACTGAGGACCAGGGTTCCTAACTGGTCAAGTCCCATGCTAAGTGGGAAAAAGTCTTCAAGGGGTAAAATGGGCTTGATTTTTTTAAATGTACCTACGTTAAAGCACAAAATAGTGCTGTAACTCTATTTCTTATCACCCATCATACTTATTAGTAGGTTCAAGGGCAAAATTCTCAAGAAGGCATTTAATAATTTAACACTTTAAGTTTATGGAGAACTCCCAGATCATTTTGTTCAACATTATATTTACAAAGAATTTATGCAGTTTTGTTGCTACTATTAAGAAGGCAGCTGAGACTCTAGATTTTTTTATAACCTAAAAGTATATTAGAATTGTAACTTATTTAGTATATTTTCTTAAAGTAAAATTTCAGAGAAATATGTCAGTTTTAATTGTGAGTATATGAAAACATCTGTCTCATGAGAACAAAGGAAGAATCCGGAAATCAGAAGAGTGGGACAAGTGGAGAAATAGTGGGTGGCCATCCTTCAAATCTCCGTGAAGAAGGGACAAATGAGACAAACATAATCAGTTAACATGTTTACAGATTCGATTCTATGCACACTCTGCTCCACAGAGCCCTCAAAATCCCTCCTGTGGCCTGGATGCTAACCCAGGCTTGTCCGGGAGACGGCTGCACCTGGACGGCACTGGGGCTAAAGAGAGAAACATTGTTGCTTGTTTAAAAAGTTATATTATTCAATGATTTTAGTAGCTGTAAATGGATAATAATTCCCAAATCTCAAAGGATCAGAAAAGTGTTAATGAGAATAGAAGCCTATCTGCTTTCGTAAGCCAACTCCTTTTTTAGCAGCTACTCACACTGACTTTTATTTTTATCACCACGGAAGTTACAGGTCTCCACCATTAATGGAAAATGGAACAAAGAATGAGAGTGTATAGGCTTCAGAGCATTGACAAGACAAGCACTTAGCTAGCTAGAAAGAAGAGAAGAGGTTAGCAAATACTTACGTACCTAATACAATAACATTTACATTAAATATGTGCTTACTGTTTATTAAAAATCACAATATTGGCTTTCTAAGCCTGTTGACAATCAGGGTGACAAGTATTTTTTTTTTTACTATAAAATTGTTTTGCTAGTTGCATGGCTTACCTACTAGTAGCCTTAAACTGAAATGTATTTGTTATAGAAAACCACATTTGTATGAATGTTTGCTGAAGGAAACTGTTCACTGAAAGTTATAAACTATCTTTGTCAAAGGAGGCTAATTTTACCTACCAACCTTGATAATTAGCTTAATATAACCTAGCTGAACTTGCTCTAATTAACTACATTGGTATTAAAGAAGTTTGCAGAGATTCCTAACATCAGGAATAGTAGCTAACGGCAATTTCTTCTTTAGAAAATAAGTATTTTACAATAAAAATAAAATGATTAACTGTTTCAATAAGCAGCATGGAACATTCAAGTGAGGATAGTTGAGGCAAATTGAATGAAGAAACAATTTATAAAACAAACTGGTAGGATTCAGGAAAATCAATCAAGAATGGTGAAGTACCCTGGGGCCAGCAAGGAGCGATTACTACCTTGCCTCTGTGTAGTTAAGAAGAAGGAGTAGTGGGGTGACTGGTTAGCTCAATTGGTCAGAGCGTGGTATTAGTACCAAGGTTGCTGGTTCAATCCCTCCATGGGCCACTGTGAGTTGCACCATCCTTAAAAGAGTCAACTATGCCATTGTAGCATGAAAGCAATGCGTAACCAATGACCATGGCTGTTCCTTAATAAAAATAAATAAATAAACAACCAAACAAAAAGAGGGAATAGTTATAAGCACTCAGAGAGAGAAGCTGTAGTTGTGGGCAGTGCTGTTGGACAGGAGCTGAGCCACCTTTGGTAGATAAATGTATCTATGATCAATGCAGATTTCTCATGAAAAAAGATGGGGACATACATATCCTTGACTCTATAACTCTCTGATCATCTCCTAGTGACTCTCGTAAATCCAACTCAACCAGAAGCCGAACTAGAAGCCAGAGGCCAAAGTAACATATTGATCCATCTGGAAAGGTCTGTGTTTTAGGGCACACAATGTGGCACCAAAGGTGAAGAAGGGGTATAATGGAACAGAACAAAGTCTGTTGCTTTTGTCCGTCAGCATGCACCCTCATTATTCATGCAGAAAAACAAAAACAATGTGTATTCTCAACTCAAGGAGTATGCAAGCTCTTATCTGCTATCATATCACAACAGGGTCAAGAGAATTCAATCAAAATCACACCTGAAACCTAATACAGTGAACAAAAACGGTAAGGAGGGGGGACTAATTGACATAATATATAGCTGATATAGGCCCCACTTTTGCAAGCAGTCAAAAGGTCTGTTAATAAGCAAAGCTTCATTCTTCTACCTATTTCATGTTCTCCTTATGCTCTACTTCCTAGTACCATAATTGGACAAGTTGGGATGATCCAATATTTTATTCCTATAGGATCTGAATCTTAGTTGCTCGTGACTTTATTGGATCACTGTGGTTATCTACTGACAAAGATTACAGGGCAAGAGAGTCCTAAGAAGAACCCCAATGGATACTCTGGTTCAAACATAGTCCCCTTTTACCTATTATAATTCAACTCAATTACCTCTTAGTAATTCACATAAATTTTCTTGGCCATTGGCTTCCTTCTCTGCTTGTTGGTTCAGTGAATGAAGAGTACCAAATTGCCAATGAGAAGTACCAACTTCCAAATTAATGAAACAATTGCTATGGTCCCTGGCGGAAACAATTCCAATGGCATTTTTTTTAACAGAAATAGAACAAACAATCCTAAAATGTGAATGGAATTACAAAAGACCCTGAATAGCCAAAGCAATTGAGAAAAAAGAATAAAGTTGGAGGCATCACATTCCTTGATTTCAAACTGTATTACAAAGCTATAGAAGTCAAAACAGTATGGTGTTGGCATAAAAACAGACACATAGATCGATGGAACAGAATAGAGTCCAAACATAAATGCATACATATACAATCAATTAGTTCATGCCAAAGGAGTCAAGAATATACAATGGGGAAAGAATATTCTCTTCAATAAATGATGTAAAATTGGACAGACATGCAAAAAAATCTGGACCATCGTCTTACACCATATGCAAAGATGAGCTCAAAGTGTAGTAAAGACTTGAATGTAAAACCTGAAGATAAAACTCCTAGAAGAAAGCATAGGTGGTAAGCTCCTTGACATGGCTCTTGCTGATGATTTTAAACATCTGACATCAAAAGCAAAGTCAGGGGCTGGCTGAGTGGCTCAGTTGGTTAAGAGTTAACTTAAGAGTGTGAGCTCTGAGCAACAGGGCTGCCGGGTCGATTCCCACATGGGTCAGTGACACTGTACCCGAGCTGAGCTGCTGCTGAGCTACCAACAGGTGGTAGGATGGCTCAGCTGGTGAGAGCATGTGCTCCTAAAACAAGACTGCCTGTTCAATGGTGGGCTATGCCCACCTGCAACTAAGACTGAACTCGGCACCTTGAGCTGAACTGCTGCCCGGATGGCTCAGTGGATAGAGCACGCACTCTCAACAACAAGGCTGCTGGGATGGTGGCTATGCCCACCCACAACTAAGATTGTAACACAGCACCTTGAGCTTAGAGGCCACAAGCTGCCGATGGGCAGCCAGATGGCGACTGGCGCCCTCCACAACTAAGGTTGAAAAACAACAACTTGGCTGGTCCCCCTCCCCAATTCCCCATCACTGTTTCCCTCCCCCTATCCCCAAATTAAAAAGAAAAAAGGGCTGGCCGAGTGGCGCATTGGTTAAGAGCTGGCTTGGGATTCCAGAGGGCCCC